>NC_053497.1:15964593-16264593 GCF_905171775.1 Rana temporaria
CACCAACTTAGTTGGGGTAGGAGGTACACTTTGGTGGGGGTGGGTCAGCCACGCTCTGTGACCTTTGGGGGAGGTTCCAATTCCTGAGTCCAAGCCTTATTCTTCAAGGGAAAACCCTAACCCTAGAGATCCATCAGGAAAGGAAAATTACAGTTAGTATTGGTAATCCGATTTCTCTGTGTCTGGCACTTCCATGGCATCACGCATGAGAAATAACTATTGCAGACTGGTTGAGATTTATTAAATTTCATCTTTATTACAGGCAGCAGATAATACTTTTTGTCCAAATTAATTAGTAGTGAGTGTGGCAAAAATCTACAATGTTGTGAGATAAGAACAGGTTTGGTAATTACCATGTTGCTGCCTTACAGATTGCCTCAATGGACCCCCTATATGTTGTCGCCCATGACGTCAACATGCTATGAAAGAACTTGCCTTGTAGGTCTAACCAATGACCTTGATAATCATGGAATTTCACGTGATATAATTTACCGCATCCCCCCTATCCGCATAGTAGAAATAAAAAGTTTGGCATAAACCCGTCGGGTCTGTTCTGTTTGATGCTGAGCCATCCTGCTGTTAGGCAATTTTTACACATCTGTAGCTGACAGAAAGCACACATAAAAGTTAGGCATAAACCAGTTGGGCCTGTTTACACTGATGCAAACCATCTGGCTATTGGCCAATCCCCATCAGCCTGTCAAAGCAGGCCTTGTACCGCTTGATGAATACACGTGTCACTGCTTAAAGCGGAGGTCCACCCACCCCTGCAATAATTAAAAGCCAGCAGCTACACATAATGCAGCGGCTAACTTTTAGTTACCTGTCCTGGAGTCCAGCTATGTCGGCACCGCAGCTTATATTTCTATCAGTTGTTGGGTGCTGCCATTGCCGGTAAAGGAACCTGGTAGTGAAGTATTATGGCTTCAGGCTGGGTCCCTACTGTGCTCTCCTACTGTCCTGGCAACGGGGGGAAGGAGGAGGGAGCGAGCGAGCCAAGCTGCTCACGTAATGCATCGTGGCCCGGTCTCCCAAAAGTGGGCACATGGTACCTGTCAGACAGGTATCTGCTCTCCCACCCCCCAATAAAAAGGTGCCAAATGATGTGGTGGGGAAGGAGACAAATGAGCAGAACTTCCACTTTTGGGTAGAACTCCACATTAACCAATTGCCATCTGGCCACTGTACAGGCGGTCCCCTACTTCCAAACATCCTACTTACAAATGGAGGGAGACAACAGGAAGTAAGAGGAAATCTACCCCGAGGAAGGGAAATTCTCTTCTGTAAGATGCTTTATTACCAATTCTTGTTTCCCTAATAACACCAAATTTTCAAAATCCAATTGTCATTGGGACAGAAAGTGAGGTGAAATCTTCTGAACAGGGGTGCCTTCCCTATGCTATCTAAAAATCTTAAAAATAGATTTTTAAGTTTGGCTACACTTAAAAAAAAACGTACCTGTTCCAACTTACAAACAGATTCAACTTAAAGCGGAGGTTCACCCTAAAAACAACTATATACCATTCAATCCAGCATACTGCCGACATGTACAGTATGCCGTTTTTTTATTTTTTCCGGTTTACATACCGTAGTATAGGTATTTGCCCCCCGGCTTCCGGGTAGTGAATCCCGCGGGAGTAGGCGTTCCTATTCAGAGACTAGTGATTGACGTATGACAAAAGCTTCACCCCCGGCGCATAATGCGTGTCTCACCAGTTTCCGAAAAAAGCCGAACGTCGGTGCGCAGGCGCCGTATAGCCCCGACTCGCAGTTCTCTCGGAAACTGGTGACGTGCACTATGCGCCGGGGGTGAAGCTTTTGTAATACGTCAATCACTAGTCTGAATAGGAATGCCCACTCCCGCGGGATTCACTACCCGGAAGTCGGGGGGGGGGGGGGGGAATACCTATACTACGGTATGTAAACCGGAAAAAAAAAAAAAACAGCATACTGTACGTCGGCAGTATGCTGGATTGAATGGTATATACTTGTTTTTAGGGTGAACCTCCACTTTAAGAACAAACCTACTGACCCTATCTTGGTTGTAATCTGGGGACCTCCTGTATATAAAAGGCCGGATAGCTGACTGCTGGGGGCAGGAGGTCATTTTAAGCTATAACCGCCATGATGATGTTTGAACACAATTTAGCAGAATAGACAACAATTTGAGTTCATGGCCAAGTACCACTTTTTAAATGAATGTATCTAAAAATATATTTAAAATAGTTCTTTGGTATAAAGTGTCTTTATTAGACAAAGGCTGATAAATATTTTTAGTATTACACAACACAGTCTGTATTCATGTTTTCAGAGCAAGTGTGGGATGCAAGATGACCAATCTCGGGATCCCAAGGCAAAAGTCTTTGAACTTTATTTTCTCTATTCAGTCGCTCATTCCAAAATTCATTGCTTGTGTTAACGTATCAGATAATTTAGTGGCAAGCTTATCTGTGGAGAAAAAGAAAGGTAACATACAGAGGCTGTTATTATCTTCCACATAACTCTATATACAAATACAATTTGGCCAGAATTATTCTCTTTTCGCCCGCCGTATGCAAAATGATGGCTGCAGGGTGGTTTCATTATCCTGACTGGGTGACTTATGACTTCCAACAGGATAAGCTGTGAGGGCGGTGCGGCGTGTCGCTCCGACACACCACATCTTCGACCTCGGTAATGCGCCTATGACGTAAGCTCTTTACCATGTGATCAGTTGTGTCCAATCACAGCTGGTCACATCGTAACCAGGAAGTGCCATTTATCGGCTTTTCCTCTATTCATGCTGACATGGCGCTGGTAGAGGAGAACCGATAAGAGGCCCTCCTGACGAGGGGGGGGGGATGTCAGTGCATTGATTTATTTTTTCCCAAATTTTCTTTTTTGTTTAGCAACAAATAAAAAAAAAACTGTGGTAATCAAATACCGCTAAACAAAGCTCCATTTGTGGGGAAAAAAGATATTTTATAAAAATCTAGTTTGGGTACAGCGCTGCACGACCACGCAGCTGTCATTCGAAGTGTGAGAGCAGAGCTGTACTATTGAAAATAGGAGAAGTGTGTCCTGGGTTCTGTAAAGTTTACCATACAAACTGATTGTACAATCTCCTTTTTGATCTACCATCAGGGCCTTTCTGATTAGCATGCCTAAGTAAAGTGCATTGCACCTAAAGCGGAGTTCCACCCAGAAATTGAACTTCCACTTTTCAGATTCCTCCTCCCCCTCCAGTTTCACATTTGGCACCATTCAGGGGGGAGCAGATACCCGTCTAATACAGGTACATGCTCCCACCTCCAAGCATAGATCGCTGCAGTATCTGCGGAGATCTACGCCATGTCCGGGAATCGGGCTTCACTTCCTGATTCCCTTACCGAAGATGCCGGCAGCTTCACCCGAAGCCGAGGGAGAGACATCGCAGGTGCCCTGGAAAGGCAAGTGTCCTAATATTAAAAGTCAGCAGCTGCAGTATTTGTAGCTGCCGACTTATTTTTATTTTCGGTGGAACTCCACTTTAAAAAAGGAAATCAAACATAACTGTTACCAGTTGAAGCCAAAGTTCTCATTCAGGAAAGGGAGTCTATTGTTGCCCGTGTAAGAAGTGCTGCCAGTTTTAAAGAGGAAGTAAACCCTCTTAAAGAATAGCATACTAGCTCATTATGTGGCACTTACTTGAAATCGAAGCCCCCGAAGTGCTCCTTGTTACCCTCTGCCATGTCCCCTCTGTGCTTCTTCCTGTTTTCGCTGCTCTGACGCTGTGATTGGCCGGAGCGCCGATTACGTCAATCCCGCACGGGACCGGCAGATCCGCGCGCATGCGTGAAAACACGACATTAACCCCACATTATCCTATTCACAAAAACGGCACGCTCAGTGCGCCTGCGCCGTTGTCTACGGAGCTCATGCGCCATAGACATTGGTGCCTGTTTTTGTGAAAATATCTCCTTAACCGTGTAGGTTGAGGAGATATTTGTTGCACCTACAGGTAAGCCTTAATCTAGGCTTACCTGTAGGTGCAAGTTGTGTGGTTGTAAATAAAGAAAATAAAAAAAGGGGGAAAACTCTGCGCTAAACCCACTTATAAGTGAGGAAAAATTTATATATGACCTCTAAATAGAGGAAGGAATGAAAAAAATGAGTGAAAAATGAATTTAAATAGGGGAGTGCTGCTGCCTATTCAAAGCTCAAATACTTAAACTAAAGACATATATTTCTTTTTTGTATGTGGGTTTACAACCACTTTAAGGCAAAGTGCCCATTTGTAGCAATATATACCATGATTTACATGTGCCACAGCTAGCACCTCTTCCAAGAGCCAGGCAATCGCAGCTTCCAGGCTTGGAATAGGTGACTGGGTTGCAACAACAATATTGATTGGTTGCCTTTTAACAGTATGGAACAATGTGGGTGTTGCGTCACTTTTTCCTGATACAATCATAACATTTCCTACCCTTCTATTTTGTAGTATCTGGTTTCCTCCAAATTGTAAGTACAATTTAAAAGGAGGAGAAGTCTGGGATATGAAATAAACAAACCTTTATACTTGCCTCCATGCTGCAGCATCAATGTCGAGATGCAGTTGTCTTGGGCCGGCTCTAAGACCGAGAACTGAGCGATCATATGACTGCTGATCACTCAGTTCTTGATCGTCTTCTGAGCAGAGAGCAGTGACTGCAGTCGCCGCTCTCCAGTGCTCACTGGAGCACTGGGCTGGCAAGGGGGTGGACGCGATTGGCTCTGGCTCTTAGTGGTGCACCGAAATGCAAAACCAGCTGTAGATCAGGCAGCAGGGTAGAACCTAACAATATTGTTGAGATCTTCCCCGAGCCTGGCACGGCTCTGCCCCAGCAGCTTATAGTGGGCAATACCCCGCTATCAGCTTACTCTGGGTCACAGGAGAACAAAAGTAAGTGCACTCCTGTAACCTACAAAAGAAGTATGGTCAATTAACCACTTCAATACCGGGCTTTTATACACACCTCAATACCGGGCCTATTCTGGCACTTCTCTCCTACATGTACAAATCATTATTTTGCTCGAAAATTACGCAGAACCTCCAAACATTATATATGTTTTTTTAGCAGACACCCTAGGGACTAAAATGGCGGTCATTGCAATGTTTTATCTTGCACGGTATTTGCGCAATCATTTTTCAAACGCCTTTTTTTGGAAAAAAATTGTTTCATGAATTAAAAAATAACAAAACAGTAAAGTTAGCTCAATTTTTTTGTAAAATATGAAATATTATGTTACACCGAGTAAATAGATACCCAACATGTCACGCTTTAAAATTGCACACACTCATGGAATGGCGCCAAGCTTCGGTACTTAAAGTGGAGGTTCACCCGATTTAACAACTTTAGCCTAAATAATAGTCCCCTGGATGTCTACTACTAGTCCGCAGTTAAAAAAAATCCTGAAAAATGTAGATACCTTATATCCCTGAAGCAGGCACTTCCTGGTTATAGGTGTGCGGGATTGGGTGTGTCGCGATCGCCGCAACGAATTGTAGGATTGATCACGAGGGATCAATAGGGAAGAACTATTGTGCTGGTCACAGCGGGGCGTGTCCTTTTCAGGATGCCGCCGGCCGTTGTTATAGCAACTGTACAGTGTTGACGGCGCAGCTCGCGGTCACACTGCGCATGCGCGGGATAGAACGGTGAATGCTGGGACATCAGCATTCACCGCATCCCGGAAGGAAATAGAGGAGGGCTTCAGAGTGCCCACAATTAAGATGGCAATGTCCATCTTAGATTTTTATAAATTATCCTTTTCGGGGCAAACGAAAATCCTGGCGGCTGCAACTATGGGACTAGTGAGTACAAGATGACCTATGTTAACAGCGTTTGAATTATATTGAAAAAAAAAAAATATGTTTTTCCGCGGAACCCCCGCTTTAAAATCTCCATAGGCAACGCTTTAATTTTTTTTACAGGTTACCAGTTTAGATTTACAAGGAGGTCTAGTGCTAGAATTGTTGCTGGCACTCTTAACGCACGCGACGATACCTCACATAAGTGGTTTAAACTGCGTTTACATATGTCGCCGGGACTTACGTGTGCGTTCGCTTCTGCGTGAGAGCTACCGGGGACAGGGGCGTTTTTTTTTTGTTTTATTATTTTTTTTTACTTATTTATTTACACTTTTTTTAATATATTTTTTTTTTTTTATCATTTTTATTCCTATTACAAGGAATGTAAACATCCCTTGTAATAGGAAATGTGTGTGACAGGTCCTCTTTATGGAGAAATGCGGGGTTAATAAGACCCCACATCTCTCCTCCAGGCTGGAAAGCATGAGATCGGTGAAAAAAAATGTCACCGATCTCATGATCAGTGTTGCTTACTAGCCGTAATCGTGGCTTTGTTTACTTACGCGTCATCACATCGCGCCCGGGCCTCCGGCAGTCATCTCTATGCTTCCTGCCTGCGCCGGACGATTCCTTCTCCGGGCCCCCGATGGCACGGGAGAGCCCGGAAAAGCACCGGATGGCGGCGGGAGGGGTGTCCCCTTCCGCCGCCTATAAGAACGATCAAGCGGCGGAACTGCCGCTATGATCATTCTTATGGTGCGCAGGATTTCCAGCTGAAGACATGGATATCTAAATGATGCCTCTAGCTGCAGGCATCATTCAGATATCCCCCCGCAAAGCCCAGGACGTCATATGACGTCCACCCAGGATGGGAGATCCCATCTGTGGACGTCATATGACGATGATCCGGTATTGAAGTGGTTAAAAGAGAAGCATGGCCAAAACGTGGTGTGATAAGACAACCCCTGTAATTATTGTTGTTACTTACCTGCTCTTTTCTGCAACTTCTTCCTCCTCTTGCCGGCTGCCTTCAATGCCTGGCCTTGCTGCAGAGGATCTACTGCTTGAATTTCCTTCAGGCTGGGTGCTCTGGGAACCTTCTCTGTGTCCGTTTGCACTTTGCTTTTTGCTGTTTTAATTTCCACAGTCATAGGCCCAAACTATCAGAAAAGAAAGAATGAACATAATTAGATACCTTACCATGGCCCTGTATATAAATATTTTACATTCTACACACATTAAAAAGGGAATTTGCCAGCTAGCCCATTTAGTCAAGGACAGGCCACCTTCCCCATTCCTGCTAGGTCTCCCTGCCACTTCAACCATTTGTTGGAGCCCTGGGAAACACCTGATGCTTTTGTGTATGGGTTTGCATGCGACTTTCTCCCTGCTCAGGTCTGAACACTGTATCATGGAAGGAAGAGTATTGGTCACGTGCTCCAAACGCCAGGGATTTCCAAAGGTTCTAAAAGACAAATGGAGCAACAAGGAAACATGGCAAAGGTAATAGTGGCAGGGCTTTCAAGAGAACCTGTCACTTTACCCTGCATGTACAAAGTGACAGATTCTCTTTATACCCTTCTTGCCCTGGCATCCCTTTTAAACAGACTATTTAGAGGGGTTATATAGTCAGAAGGTTTTTTTTTATCTTAAAAGGGGTTGTAAAGGTTCATTTTTTATTTCCTAAATAGGTTCCTTTAAGCTAGTGCATTGTTGGTTCACTTACCTTTTCCTTCCATTTCCCTTTTAAATGTTTTTTTTCTTTGTCTAAAATTCTCACTTTCAGTTTCTCCTCGGTAAGCTTGCCCCCCATCGTCTGAGCTGTTCTGGCTGGGGGTAAGTCAGCGTGCTCGCCCCCTCCCTTGGGACTACATCCCTGCGGGGAGACGCTGTGAACACACAGTCCCAAGGGAGGGGGCGAGCACGCTGACTAGCCCCCAGCTAGAACCGCTCAGATGATGGGGGCAAGCTTACTGAGGAGAAACAGGAAGTAAGAAATTCAGACAAAGAAAAAAACATTTAGAAGGGAAATTGAAGGAAAAAGGTAAGTGAACCAACAATGCACAGGCTTAAAGGAACCAATTTAGAAAATAAAAAACAAACCTTTACAACCCCTTTAAAGTGGTTGTAAACCCTTGTTTACAACTTAATGTTACGGGTAAGCCTATATTAAGGCTTACCTGTAATAAACAAGGACTGCACGGTTTAGGAGATATGCCTGTATTTGCATGTGCCGACGTCATGCGGCACATGCGCACTGAATCAATGGCGCTATGTGCCGTTGCTTCAGCTGTACTGTGCCGTTCCCGCGCGCATGCGTGGGGGTGACGTCATCGCCGCTCTGGCCAATCACAGCGCCGGAGCGGCTATACCTGAAAGTCACTCCAGGACAACATGTCGGCGGCTGGAGGGGGAGACGTGGACCGCTGCGGGGGCTTCGTTCTGAGGTAATACATAATCAGCTAGTATGCTATGCAGATTAGCCGATTGTGCCTTTGTCTTGCAGGGTTTTTTTTTATTCCTGTTTTTTCAGGGGGGGGTTTACTTCCTCTAATGAGCCTTGTGTGTGCAGCACTTGCCCAATACTTATCTGAGCCCCATCTCTGTCCACGAGCGTCCAGGTCTCTCCCTCCTGATAGGATAGGCTGAGACATAGCAGTGGCACCATTGGCTCCAGCTGCTGTCAAAGTCAGTTAGCCAATAAGGAGAAAGAGGGGTCTGGGCCGAAACACAGCTCTGTGTCTGAATGGACAGACAGAGCTGCAGCTCGGCTCGGGTGCCCCCATGGCAAGCTGCTTGCTGTGGGGGCACTCAACAGGAGGGAGGGGCCAGGAGCACAGAAGAGGGACTCGAGAAGAAGGGGATAGGGGCTGCTCTATGCAAATCCACTACACAGAGCAGGTAACAGGTTTGTTAATTTTATAGAAAAAAAAACGAGACTTTACAATCACTTTAACCTGGGAGATGGGGGGCCTGCCCGATCACGTGATTTGTTGTCACATGATTGGAACCAGTATTGCCCAATAAATACTAGAGAGCGGTGTGTGACAATTTGGTCACTGTGCTGGGAGCACACTCTCTGCACAAAAACCTTCAGCTGCCCATGAATGCATATATGTGGTGTGGGCATTAAAGCTCACCCTCTTTGCTGCTACATATATATGCGTTATGTGAGAGGCAAGAGGTTAATAAAGTGACTACAAGGAATCCTGAAATGCATTAAATTGGGCCAGTTAGTACAGCCACAGTTTTTTGTATGATCCCCCTTAGGCTGGGTTCACGCCTATGCAAATTAGATGAGGGTTTCCCTGCATCCTATTCGCATAGCAGGAGAATGTGACCAGTAACCGCTTCCCGACCACCGCATGTACATATACGTCGGCAGAATGGCACGTACAGGCACATTGGCGTACCTGTACGTCCCTGCCTTTCCGGGGGTCCGATCGGGACCCCCCCCCCCCGCTACATGCGGCAGCCATATTCCCTCGGGGAGCGATCCGGGACGACTATTCATTTATAGCCCCTCCGTCGCGGTCGCTCCCCGGAGCTGAAGAACGGGGAGAGCCGTATGTAAACACGGCTTCCCCGTGCTTCACTGTGGCGGCTGCATCGATCGAGTGATCCCTTTTATAGGGAGACTCAATCGATGACGTCAGTCCTACAGCCACACCCCCCTAAAGTAGTAAACACACACTAGGTGAACCCTAACTCCTACAGCGCCCCCTGTGGTTAACTCCCAAACTGCAACTGTCATTTTCACAATAAACAATGCAATTTAAATGCATTTTTTGCTGTGAAAATGACAATTGTCCCAAAAATGTGTCAAAATTGTCCGAAGTGTCCGCCATAATGTCGCAGTCACGAAAAAAAACGCTGATCGCCGCCATTAGTAATAAAAAAAAAAAATAATAATAAAAATGCAATAAAACTATCCCCTATTTTGTAAACGCTATACATTTTGCGCAAACCAACCGATAAACGATTATTGCGATTTTTTTTACCAAAAATAGGTAGAAGAATACGTATCGACCTAAACTGAGGGAAAATTTTTTTTTTATATATGTTTTTGGGGGGTATTTATTATAGCAAAAAGTAAAAAATATTGAATTTTTTTCAAAATTGTCGCTCTATTTTTGTTTATAGCGCAAAAAATAAAAACCGCAGAGGTGATCAAATACCACCAAAAGAAAGCTCTATTTGTGGCGAAAAAAGGACGCCAATTTTGTTTGGGAGCCACGTCGCACGACCGCGCAATTGTCTGTTAAAGCGACGCAGTGCCGAATTGTAAAAACCCCTTGGGTCATTTAGCAGCATATTGGTCCGGTCCTTAAGTGGGTAAGGATGAGCTCCGGCGTGTTCGCATAATCACAGCCTGGCAGACATTTCCCGATCCCTGCAGCCGAGCATCGGGAAATGTCTGCCTGGCTGTGATTAGCGCAGCGCGGGTGCCGACTTCCTGGAGGGCTCCGCACGTGTTCTATGCGAACACGCTGGAGCTCATCCTTAGTGACCGGCTCTCTATGGAGCCGGTTCACATATTTCCGGGATGACTGTGGAGCGCACTGCACAGAAACGCTGTGCGTCTTTAGCTCCGTTTCAGGGCCAAATTTAGGCAAAGATTCGTCCCTGAACCGGAGAATGGGGACGCACAGCGTTCCTGTGCGATCCGGTGATGGTTCCAGTGGGAACCGAGCCCTATATTTACAAATGTGCCTCTTCTGATTTTTGTACCGTGTCAAGCGCAATTGCATAAAAGCTCCAGATTCAGACAAAAAAAAAAAAAAAAAAAGAAGAGCAATATACATTTTGTATGGCCATGTGGTATATCTGTACAAACATATTGTAGTAAAATGTTCTACCGCCAGCTAAAAGTCCTTAATTTGCCAAAGAGCCCCCATGCAAGCCAACAACCACAATAATTAGTTACTGGCAAGAAATGTGACTAAAAGAAGATATTTATGTAAATTCTAGTATCTCTAGGTCTGAAACATATTTTTATTTAATAATGTATGGTAATTGCTGTAATGTTTTCTCCTTAAAGCGGAGCTCCGCTGAAAAAAAATATTAAAAGCCAGCAGCTACAAATACTACAGCTGCTGACTTTTAATATTAGGACACTTACCTGTCCTGGAGTCCAGCGCCGTCCGCAGCAGAGGACGAGCGATCGCTCGTCACTCTGCTGCCCCCCCCCGCCATCCTCAGTGAGGGAACCAGGAAGTGAAGCGTCTGGCTTCACTGCCCGGCCGGTTCCCTACGGCGCATGCGCGAGTCGCGCTGCGCCGTCTGACTGGCTCCCGCTGTGTACTGGGAGCCGAGTGTTCCCAGAACACAACGGGGGGCGGACGGGAGGTGACGTCATGCCCGCAGTCTGCCCGAGACTGTGTGGCCGGAAGTGGGTGCAAATACCTGTCTTTAGACAGGTATCTGCACCCCCCTAAAAGTTGTCAAATGTGACACCAGAGGGGGGGGGAGGGTTCCGATCAGCGGGAGTTCCACTTTAGGGTTGGCCCAGATTCAGGTAGAATTTGCCCCTTTTTTACGGAGGCACAGGGCAACGTTTTTGCCCTGCGCCCCCGCAAATTTACTGCGCTACCCGCGATTCACGGAGCAGTAGCTCCGTAAATTGCGGGGGCGCTGTGTAAACTTGCCCTGCGTAAGGGCGCCTAATGTAAATGATCCCGTAGGGGGCGGGAATCATTTAAATTAGGCGCGCTCCCGCGCCGAGCGTAGAGCGCATGCTCCGTCGGGAAACTTTCCCGATGTGCATTGCGGCAAATGACGTCGCAAGGACGTCATTTACTTCAGAGTGAACGTGAATGGCGTCCAGCGCCATTCACGAATCACTTACGCAAACGACGTAACATTCAAATATCGCGACGCGGGAACGACGGGTATCCTTTAGCATTGGCTGCGCGTGCTATTAGGATGTGCAACCTTACGCGAAACCCGACATACACAAACTACAGGAAATTGTGTACGCAGGGCTCGCGCAACGTTGTGAATCGGTGTTAGTATGCAATTTGCATACTATACACTGAGCACAATGGGAGCGCCCCCTAGCGGTCATCGCAAGAATGCAGCCTAAAATATGCGTGGCATAAGAGCCTTATGCCACGCAGATTTTAGACTGCAGTCGGCGTTACGATGTTCCTGAATCAGGAGCATTCGTAACGCCAGAGCAAGTAAGCAATTGCGCTGTGTAACCTATGGTTACACAGACGCAATTGCTTCTTGAATCTGGGCCCTTGTAAATAAGGATAACAAAGCCAGTGTGTATATCAGGACAGTAAAGGGCACAAAAGTTGTGCCAGTATTAATCTACCATTGTGCAGATGGGAAACTTCCAAGACAAAAAAAACAGGCTTGATATTTCCATATGGTAATTTGCTGGGATATGAAGTGTGTGACAAATTGTAACAAGAAGCATTCTGTAATGAGCAAGGCTTGGACACGGCTATGTGTGTTAAACTACTAAACCTTTGGTACTTAAAGGTCCGAGTTTTTTTTTCTTAAATAACAAACATGTCATAATTGCCTCTACTGTGCAGTTCTTTTGCAGTGTGGCCTCGAACATCCTCTTCTGGGGTCCCTCCCCGCATCGTATAACCCCCTAGGAGAAGCGTTCTCCCGGAAGGTTACCTTGCGGGCACTCGCCCGAGTCCAGCATTTGCGTCCATGGACACGAATGCTGGACTCGGCCCCGCCCCCCAGGGGCCGTGTCATTGGATTTGATTGACAGCAGCGGGAGCCAATGGCTGCGCTGCCATCAATATATCCAATTAAGAGACGAGAACCCCGGGCAGAGGGGCGGCCTTTTTTTGTTTCTAGCGCAAAAAATTTAAACCGCAGAGGTGAGCAAATACCACCAAAAGAAAGCTTGATTTGTGCGTGTGTGGGGGGAGGATATCAATTGTATTTGGGTACAGCGTCGCACAACCGGTTGCACTTGTCAGTTAAAGTAACGCAGTGCCATATAGCAAAAAATGGCCTGGTCATGAAGGGGGGGTAAAACCTTCCGGGGCTGAAATGTGCATGGAGCCCAAGTAAGATTTCTCCATTATAACAGATAATTTCAAGTAATAAAAACCTGTATGACATCACCTTCGTACTGCTCTTTTACCTCAAGATCTCTGTCCTCTTCCATTGCATCAGCTTGTGTGTCTGCTTCTTCAGCCGAGTCTTCCAGCTCAACAGCCTCTACTTCCTCCGATTCCTGTCCGACTCCAGTAGTCAGGCCTGAAGCCTCCATAGCTATGCCCTGAGGAGCCGACTGGATTTCTTTATAGACACAATCAAAACAAGCTTAGTCATTGTCCGAACATAATAAAGAACACTGGTTATAAAGGTTTTCTGAACTTAGCTGTAGTTGTAAGAGAACAGGTGAACTACCAGTGTTCCCGTGTTCGCTAAATACATTACAGGTGTATCTAAACAAAAACTTTTCTAAATCCTTAAGTTTTCTTGGCTGTTGTTTAGCAACTCGAAGTTTAAGTTCCCTCCATACATTTTCCATAGGATTAAGGTCTGGAGACCAACTTTGCCACTCCATGACCTTATTGTGCTTCTACTTAAGCCGCTCCTTTGTTGCCTTGGTGGTATGTTTTGGGTCATTGTCATGCTGGAAGACCCATCCATGACCCATCTTCAGGTGTTCTGGCTGAGGGAAGAAGGTTCTCATTCAAGATTTTAAAATACATGACTAGGGTTGTTCCGATACCACTTTTTTTAGACCGAGTACAAGTACCGATACTTTTTTTCAAGTACTCGCCGATACCGAATACCGATACTTTTTTCTAAATTTTATTTTGACAGTGGCACTAATATGCAGTACTGACGCTTGGACTGTCAGTTATTTTTTTTTACAATTTTATTTTTTACAATTATTTTTTTTTTATATTCTTTACAATATATATAATTATTTTTTTTACAATGCTTTCTTTTTGGGGGGGGGGGGGGGCGGTGTCAGTGTGTCAGTTTTTTTTATTTAACTTTATTATTTTTACAATTTTTGTTTTTGTTTTTAGCAGCCCTGTTGGGGGGGCTTTGGTGAGATATTGGGGGTCTTAACAGACCCCTGATATCTTCTCTTTGAGACAGAGGAAGGGACTAAGGACACAGATTCCCCAGTCCCTTTCTCTGCAGGCTCAACTGCACTGCAGATGAATGTAAAAGGGGACAGCGGCTCCTCTCCATTCATAAACTGAGATATCGTAACACAGTTACGATATCTCAGTTATGAATGGACAGTCAGTGATCACTGACAAAAAAAAAAAAGATCACCGACTGTTCATTCAGAAAAGGGCTCCTTCCTCAGCTCTCCATCCTGACAGATCGAGGACAGAGGGGGGGTAAAGAGCACGGCGGAGGACCGGAGCGCGGCGGGGGAAACACGAGCGGAGCACGGCGGGGGAAACACGAGCGGAGCACGGCGGGGGAAACACGAGCGGAGCACGGCGGGGGAAACACGAGCGGAGCACGGCGGGGGAAACACGAGCGGAGCACGGTAGGGGAAACACGAGCAGAGCATGGAGAGGTACTAATGCAGCGCACAGCTGGGTACAGGAGTAGAGCATGGAGGGGGACCGGAGCAGTACACGGCGGGGGACAGAAGCTGTACACGGCGGGGGACAGAAGCACCACCGACAAAGTATCGGATTAAGCATCGGAGCATTTGCCCGAGTACAAGTACTCGGGCAAATGCTCGGTATCGGCACCGATACTGATACTAGTATCGGGACAACCCTATACATGACCCCTCACAATGCGGCAAAGTTGGCCTGTAACTTTAGCAGAGAAACGGCCCCAAAGCATCACGATTCCACCTCTGTGCTTAACTGTAGTGATGATGTTCTTAGGTTTATAGTCAGCTTTTTCTACCTCCAAACATGGCAAGTCGAGTTAATGCCAGAGCTTGATTTGGGTCTCATCTGACTGCAGCACTTTCTCCCAATCCTTATCTGAATCATTTAGATGTTCATTGGCATGACTGTACATGTGTCTTCTTGAGAAGCGAGCTTCCCTGTGTTTGGAGGAAGAAAAATGCTGACTAAGACCCCAAGAACACCATTCCTACAGTTAAGCACGGAGGTGAAAACATTATGCTTTGGGTCTGTTTCTCTGCTAAAGGTACAGGCCGACTTTACCGCATTGAGGGGCCAAATATTATAAAATGTTTGATGAGAACCTTCTTCCTTCAGCCAGAACACTGAAGATGGGACATGGATGGGTCTTCCAGCATGAGAATAACCCAAAACATACGGCCAAGGCAACAAAGGAGTGGCTCAAGAAGGACATTAAAATCATGGAGTGGCTGGCCAGTCTCCAGACCTTAATCCTATAGAAAATGTATGGAGGGAGCTGAAACTAGGAGTTTCCAAGAAACCTTAAAGCGGAGGTTCACCCAAATAACATGTATATAAGATCATATTCTTTATACTTCCAACATGTACTTTTTTTTTTTTTTGGCTCTACATACCTTATTATGGCTATTTTCCACCCGGCTTCCGGGTACTCACTCCCGCGGGACCAGGCGTTTCTATGCAGAGGCGCAATGTCACCTAGGACTTCACCCAGATGATTGACGTCCTTGAGAAAAAGTTCTCCCCAGCGCCCCCCCTATTGCGTAGGCGCGTCACAAGAGTCACAGAGTTTCCGAAAGTAGCCGAACTGCGAGTCAGCTCTACACGGCGCCTGCGCACCGACTAGGAGCCGTGTAGAGCTGACTGCGCAGGCGCCGTATAGAGCCGACTCGCAGTTCGGCTACTTTCAAAAAACTCTGTGACTCTCGTGACGTGCCTACGCAATAGGGGGGAGCGGGGGTCACTCAAGGACGTCAATCATCTGGGCGAAGTCCAGACATTGCGCCTCTGCATAGAAACGCCTACTCTCGCGGGAGTGAGTACCCGGAAGCCGGGTGGAAAATAGCCATAATAAGGTATGTAGAGCCAAAAAAAGGGGCATACTGTACATGTTGGAAGTATAAAGAATATGATCTTATATACATGTTATTTGCTTTAAGGATTTAGAGAAGATCTGTAAAGAAGAGAGGAGCAAAATCCATCCTGAGATGTGTGGAGACCTGATCACCGACTACAAGAAACGTCTGACCTCTGTGCTTTCCAACAAGGGTTTCTCCACCAAGTACTAAGTCATGTTTTGCTTGGGGATCAAATACTTATTAATACTGAACTACAACTCAATTTATTTGTATTATGTTTTTTTTTCTGGATTTTTGGTTGAGGTCTGACATGCCCCCTGCTTATTCAGTGCCAGACTTCATCATAGGAACCACATGTTACATTATACAATACACAAGCTCTGATGAAGGGGGATGGCCAGGGCCTCTGAAACGCGTTGCCTTTCTTTCTACCGATCATAAAATTAAACATTGCTTTGGACCCTTAGACCATTTGTGTGGTGCCCTTTCTGTTTCTTATATACCGTATTTATCGGCGTATACTGTGCACTTTTTCCCCCTGAAAATAGGGGGAAAATTACGGGTGCGCGCTATACGCCGATAGCATACATCGGAGGGGAAGGCGGGGGACGAGCGCCTGCCGAAAATCACAGAGCCGTCATCTTCTCTCGGCTGTCACGTCACACACGCACAGTCCCGCTTCCGCCTTGAGGTGCGCGTTATACGCCGATAAATACGGTAGTTGGCTATGCAGTGTAGCAGATGTACGTTTATTACAAGGTAGGCTGAACAGAATTACAAATCCTTTGACAGATAGAACCACAAGTTAAACTTGAACAAAAATCCCACCAAAGAATAATAAAAATGTCCAAGACAAATGTTTATATTACCAGTTGCTACAGAATTTGTATAAATTGCATGCTACAGAATTTACTTGGTGTGATACACCAAGCAGGTTGTCCTTGGTTTTGTGAAGCCACCAACACCTATTCTTGCCTTCACTTACTTGACAAAGACTCATGATTATCCATCTCCAGTGCTTCAAAGTCAAAAGCTTTCCCCATTTCCGCTACAATCTCTGCGCTGATGTGTGTGGGAAGCGTGTGCGTTTCTGGCGGATGCGTAAAATAACTGATTTTACCACTACAGAAAGTACAAGAAAGACATTTTAATTCAAAAAAGACATGCAAATGGGGCAAGCTGAACATCTATATATTCACAGATGAAATGCCAATGGCCACTGGGTGCTGCAGACTTTAGCTGTGCAATGTGATGATCAGTTGCTTGATTACAATCTATTAGAGTGGGGTGGGGGCAGGGAAGGGAATATGCATGGAGTAGACTTCAGCTTTAAAGGCCAACTCCACCGAGTTATATATTATACCCAAATTTAGGGTGTGCCATTGTGTAAAATATGGAAAATAAAACTTGACTTAATCACCTAACCCAATCTGTTAGAACAGATTTAGCCGCCTTTTCATGGTCTGGCATGCCTCCTTTCTTCAATTTCCCCTGTCGCTTAGCAAGCATGGCCAGGAATTCCAGCGTGTCCCTGAAGTTGGTCACCTTGTAGTGCTGCATAATCTGAATGAGAAGGGAACATTTCCAAAGATTAGTCATTCCTATAGGTCAAGGGTCTCTAAACATTCCAAAACAAAGGACCAGTTTACTGTCCTCCAGACTTTTAGGGGGCTGGAGTGTGGCCAGTGAGGGTAGAAAATGTCCCAGGCCCGGCATCAGTGAGAGTAAACAATGCCTTGTGTGGTGTTCAGTTGCATAGTGCTTGTGGTCATGAGAAAGGAGGATAGTGCCCCCATCCTTGGGTGTCAGTGGGAGGAAGGGTGCCCCCATCCTTGGGTGTCAGTGGGAGGAAGGGTGCCCCCATCCTTGGGTGTCAGTGGGAGGAAGGGTGCCTCCATCCTTGGGTGTCAGTGGGAGGAAGGGTGCCCCCATTCTTGGGTGTCAGTGGGAGGAAGGGTGCCCCCATCCTTGGGTGTCAGTGGGAGGAAGGGTGCCCCAACATTGATATTAGTGGGAGGAATAGTGCCACGTGACAGGTCCCAGGCGATCGCCTGACCACACAGAGCGCAGCGCCGCTCGCACATGCGCAGTGAATGCCCGGCCGTGAAGCCAAAAGCGGTCATGGCCGGGTGCCCACACTAGGAATGGAGGCGCCGGCCGGAGAGGGAGGAGAGGAGCGGAGCTCCGGGCGGCGTGTCACTGGAATGTAGAGCAGGTAAATATCTGTTTATTAAAAGCCAGCAGCTACAATTTTTGTAGCTGCTGACTTTTAATAAACATAAAAAAGCCTGGAACTGCCCTTTAAAACGGAGCACCACCCAAAGGGTGAAGCTCTGCTTATTTGCCTCCTCCCCCCCTCCACTGCCACATTTGGCACCATTCGGGGGGGAACGAGTACCTAGTTTTGACAAGTACATGCTCCCACTTCCGGGTGACTTCACCGCAGCAAAGTCATCCGGAAATATGGCCCCCCTCCTCCTTCCCCCCACGCCGCTCGGCCATTCACAAAGCACAGCACACTTAACGCATGTGCAGTAGGGAACTGCCAATTTACTTTACCCAAATGGCGGCGGCAGCACCCAAGATCCGATTAAAAAATTGGCTTGGGTGAAGACACCGCTAGATCCCAGGACAGGCAAGTGTCCTAATATTAAAAGTCAGCAGCTACAGTATTTGTAGCGGCTGATTTTAAATTGTTTCTAACAGAGCCTGGAGGTCCTCTTTAAGTTTTCCGCAGGGAGGGGCAGAGTGGTAAGGATGAGCTGCTCCACAATGCCTGCAGCTAGAAAAGACAGTAATGTTTTAAAGATTATTTACTGCTTGTGAAGAATATAATTACTTGAATATCGATAGCTTGGATTGTAGATGACTGGTCATGGGGTCCCTGCCAGAGGATCTTGTGGAAGCATTGGTAAGAGACTGCCTAAAGGTCTGGTCATGCAACAGTGCTATGGACCAATCTCAGATTATTTTATTATTATTATTATACAGGATTTATATAGCGCCAACGGTTTGCGCAGCGCTTTACATCAGGGAAGACAGTACAGTCACAATACAATTCAATACACGAGGGATCAGAGGGCCCTGCTCGTTAGAGCTTACAATCTAGAAGGGAGGGTCAAGTGGAACAAAGGGTAGTAGCTGTGGGGGATGATCAGATGGACTCAAATGCAAATACAGTTGTTAGGTGTGGGTAGGATAGGCTTCTCTGAAAAGGAGGGTTTTCAGGGACCCTTTAAAAGCTGATAGAGAAGGAGATAGGCGGATAGATTGGGGTAAGGAGTTCCATAGGCTCGGGAGCAGGTGATGAGAGAGCTAGAGAGTAGGAGGTCTTGAGAAGAGCGAAGAGAACGATTAGGTTGGTATTTAGAGACTAGGTCAGTGATGTAGCTGGGGGCAGAGTTGTGGATGGCTTTGTAGGTAGTAGTTAGTAGTTTGAATTTAATTCTTTGGGTAAGTGGAAGCCAATGGAGGGATTGACAGAGAGGGGAAGCAGAGACAGAGCGGTTGGTAAGGTGGATCAGTCTGGCAGCAGCATTCATGATGGACTGAAGGGGGGTTAGAGTATGCAGAGGTAAGCCAATGAGGAGGGAGTTGCAGTAATCAAGGTGAGAGATGACCAGGGAGTGAATTAAGAGCTTTGTTGTGTCATTGGTTAGAAAGGGGCGTATTTTGGAGATGTTGCGAAGGTTGAGGCGGCAAGATTTGGACAGTGATTGAACGTGAGGTTTAAAGGACAGTTCAGAGTCCAGGACTACTCCTAGGACCTTGACATGTGGGGATGGGCTGATAGTTGTGCCATTCATTTTGACAGAGAGATCAGGGGAAGAGGCACGTGGGGGAGGGAAAATGATAAGTTCCGTTTTAGATAGATTGAGTTTGAGGAAGTGGTGCGACATCCAAAGTGATATATCTGATAGTAAATTAGTGATACGTGAGGAAAATGAACTAGTGAGTTGAGGGGTAGAGAAATAAATTTGAGTGTCGTCAGCGTAGAGATGGTATTGGAAGCCGTGGGAGGCTATCAGCTGACCCAGGGAGGAGGTGTAGATTGAGAATAGGAGAGGTCCAAGAACAGAACCTTGGGGGACCCCAACAGAGAAAGGAAGAGGAGAGGAGGAAGTAGAATTGTAAGTAACGCTAAAGGTACGGTTGGATAAGTAAGTAGAGAACCAGCGAAGAGTACAGTCACGGAGACCAAAGGTGTGAAGTTTTTTGAGGAGGAGTGGGTGGTCAACCGTATCGAAGGCGGCAGAGAGGTAGGAGCACAGAGTAGTGTCCCTTAGTTTTGGCCGTTAGTATATCGTTTGTAAGTTTTAGGAGAGCAGTTTCTGTGGAATGTTGAGGACGAAATCCAGACTGAAAGGGATCAAGAAGGTTATTATCAGCAAGGTGGACGCTCAGTCGGTTGTAGACTAGACGTTCAAGGAGTTTGGATAAAAAGGGGAGCAAGGAGATGGGGCGTAGGTTGTCAAGATTGGATGGGTCCAGTGAGGGCTTTTTAAGTATGGGGCTGACTAGTGCATGTTTCAAAGAGTTATGGAAGATGCCAGAAGAGAGGGAGAGATTGAAGATGTGGGTAAGAGAGTGTAGAATAGAGTTAGAGGGTGAACGTAGCATTTGCGAGGGAACAGGGTCCAGAGCGCAGGTGGTAAGATGGACGTTGGCAAGTAATTTAGCGACCTCGTCTATAGTGGTGGGGTTGAAAGAGGGAAGTAAAGATTGTACCTGTGTGCATGAGGTGGGAAGTGTGGAGGGTATCTGAACAGTAGAGATCTCCTTGCGAATTGTATCAATCTTCTGTTTGAAGTGATTGGTGATCTCCTGGGCAGTGAGTGAGTTGGTGGGTGGAGGCAGTGGGGGACGAAGTAGAGAGTTGAAGGTAGAAAAGAGTTGACGGGATGATAAGTTTTTAATGAGGGTGATGAAATAGGTCTGCTTGGCTGGAATTGTATTTTTGGAGGGCAGATTTATACTGGACGAAGTCTTCCTTGGACTTGCTCTTGCGCCACTGGCGCTCAAGAGCACGGCTGTGTTTTTTTAGACTTCTGGTATCATCTGTTTGCCATGGTTGAAGGGGGCGTTGTCCTATTCTGCGTGCAGTGAGGGGGGCCAGTCTGTCCAGTGATGCTTGAAGTGAAGTGTTGTAGACAGAAGTGGCTAGGTCAGTGCAGGACAGGGGTGCGATTTTGTCATAGAGGTGGTCAGTCGCAGAGTATAGAAGAGATTGACCTTTTGATAATTTTTTTTAGATCTTAAACATTTTAGCACCCCATGGACAGTTATATGTATGTGGGTTTGCTTATGAACAGAGGTGCACTTTAAAAATGGGGGAAAAAAGCAGAAGTGTTAAAGAAAAAAATATGAATGTGTGCAGACTAAGGGGTTGATTTACTAAAGGCAAATAGACTGTGCACCTCTGCAAGTGCAGTTGCTCCAAAGCTTAGTAAATGAGATGAAGCTTCACTTTGCAAAGAATACCCAATCACACGCAAAAGAAATGAAAAAAAACAGCATTTTTGCCTGCACATGATTGGATGATGGATGTCAGCAGAGCTTCTGCTCATTTACTAAGCTCTGGAACAACTGCACTTGCAAGTGTACAATCCATTTGCCTTTAGTAACCTCTAAACCTCCTGCATACTCTTACTAGTTACTTATTTCTCTGCACTTTGGGTACACTTACACATATCTGTACACTGGTCTCTCCTCGTGTCTATTACCTGATCTTTATTGCAACGTCTCAAAATGGCTTCCACCGGTCCTACAGGGTCCACAAGCTGCTCAATTTTTACACAGTTCCGCAGGATCATAGCGGCATCAGATGTGGAGGTCGCCATGACAATACCCGGACAGTCGAGAAGTTTGATATGTTTGTCCAGGTGGACCTCTTGCAGGCACCTGAGTATAAAACACAGTCATAGTATCACAGAAAATACAGCAGATCTTCATAGGCCATTCATAGGTTTGTATAGGATGGGACAGCAGATTCCTGGAACAGGTGTGTGCAAACAGCCGCTCAGCCTTTACAAAGCAATGGCAGGCTGACAGGAGCCATGGCTACCCCGCTGCTGTTCACGCGTATCCCAACTTTCAGCAGTAACCAGCGGCTAGGGACAGGCGGCCGGTCCTAGACAGAGACAGTTGGATGTGGGGATACATGCAAATAGCAGTGGACAGCCGCGGTTCCAGCCAGCCTGTCATTGCTTTATACAGGCTGAGCAGCTACGGCTGTTCCCACACACCTGAAAATCCAACTGCATGAATCCACGGATTCTTGCCACAGTATTCGGACATGTGAATGAGGCCTTAGTGTCCGAGGCAATGTATTGATGGTACTTCACTTACTTCGTCACCCCAGGTGTAGCTCCTACATTACAAGCACGGGCCCTCTTCAAACTGTTGATTAAACTGCTCTTTCCCACGTTTGGAAAACCTGAAAAGTGAATCACAAATAGAGGAATGTCCACATGTGTACTAAATTATAGATCTGTAACTTTCATTGTTTTGTAATTGATTACGGTTTAGACTTGAAACATCCCAATCAAGCCTATACAATGTAAGTACATGGGCAGAATGGCACTGTCATCATCATAGGCAAGAACCTGTGGAAGAGTGTGTCTGTGGGGGGGGGGGGGGGGGGATATTATTTCAGCTTACGAAAGTTTAGGGGGCTTATACAATTCATTAACTTGTCTTTAACAAAATCTCAAAATCACCCCCAGTTAGGGTTGCCACCTCATCCCTTTAAACCAGAACATATATTAGTTACGGAGGTTCTGTGGCTGATTAAGGTGGTAATTAAACTCATTTAGTGCCTAACCTGCATTCAATTAGCCTTAGAACCTGTGTAATTAATATGTGTTCGGGTTTAAAGGGATGAGGTGGCAACTCTACCCCCTGCCTGCTCTAGGCACCCTCTGGGGTCTATAATTACCCTTAGCTCTTGAGTTGGGCTCTGTCTTTCATGGTTATGATGAGCCAGTCATTAACCGCTTGCTGCCCGCAGATATACGTCTGCAGCATGGCACGGGCTGGCAAAAGGACGTACATGTACGTTCTCCTTAAAGATGCGGTTGTTGCGGGCCCCCCCCCCCCCCGATCGCCGTGTGTAAGCTCACGGGTCCCGCGAACTCGATCGCCACGGGCATACCCGCGATCGTCTCATGGAGAGATAGAAAGGGGAGATGTTAGTGTAAACACAACATCTCCCTGTTCTGCCTAGTGACACTGGGGTAGATTTAGAGAACAATTACGCCGGCGTATCCATAGATACGCCGCAAAATTGCTAAGTAGCGCCGGCGTATCTACTTTCTGTATTCAAAAAGCTAGATACGCCGACTGTAGCCTAAGATACGACTGGCATAAGTCTCTTACGCCGTCGTATCTTAGGGTGCATTCTGACGCTGGCCGCTAGGTGGCGCTCCCGTAGTTGTCAGCGTAGAGTATGCAAATTGCATACTTATGCCGATTCACAAACGTACATGCGCCCGGCGGTCGTTTTTTACATCGTTTGCGTACGTCGTTTTCGGTGTAAGGCTGCTCCTGCTATTAGGAGGCGCAGCCAATGTTAAGTATGGCCGTCGTTCCCGCGTCGCGATTTGAAAATTTAACGTTGTTTGCGTAAGTCGTCCGTGAATGGCGCTGGACGCCATTTACGTTCACGTCGAAACCAATGGCGTCCTTGCGACGTCATTTACCGAAATGCACGTCGGGAAATTTTAGGGACGGCGCATGCGCAGTACGTTCGGCGCGGGTTCGCGCCTAATTTAAATGATCCACGCCCCCTACGGGATCATTTGAATTACGCGCGCTTACGCCGGCCCCTTTTACGCTACGCCACCGCAAGTTTACAGGCAAGTGCTTTGTGAATCAAGCACATGCCCGTATAACTTGCGGCGGCGTAACGTAAATGTTATACGTTACGCCGCCGCAGTTTTGCGCGCCTCTACCTAAATCCACCCCGCTGTCACTTGTTCCCTGTCATCGGGAACAACGATCAGTGACGTGTCAAGAAAAGCCACGCCCCCTACAGTAAGAACCACTTCTGAGGGAACACTTAACCCCTACAGCGCCACCTCGTGGTTAACCCCTTCACTGCCAGTGTAATTTTCACAGTTATAAGTGCATTTTTATAGCACTGATGGCTGTAAAAATGACAATGGTCACAAAAATGTGTCAAAAAAGTGTCCGATGTGTCCGCCATAATGTCGCAGTCACGATATAAAAAAAAAAAAAAAAAAATCGCAGATCGACGCCATTAAAAAGAAAAAAATAATAAAAATGCTATAAAACTATCCCCTATTTTGTAGACACTATAAACTTTTGCGCAAACCAATCCATAAACGCTTCTTGCGTTTTTTTTTTTATACCAAAAATATGTAGAAGAATACGTATCGGCCTAAACTGAGGAAAAAAAAAAGTTTTTTATATATTTTTGAGGGTATTTATTATAGCAAAAAGTAAAAAAATATTGAATTTTTTTTTTTTTTTAATTATTGCTATATTTTTGTTTATAGCGCAAAAACTAAAAACCGCAGAGGTGATCAAATACCACCAAAAGAAAGCTCTATTTGTGGGAAAAAAAGGACGCCAATTTTGTTTGGGAGCCACGTCGCACGACCACGCAATTGTCAGTTAAAGCGACGCAGTGCCGAATCGCAAAAAGTGGCCTGGTCTTTGACCAGCAATATGGTCCGGGGCTGAAGTGGTTAAAGGAACCTATTTAGAAAATAAAAAACAAACCTTTACAACCCCTTTAAGTTTTAGATTAGTACCCAGATCAAGCCCATCAGCATCAAGCTGCGAGAGCAATCAAAATGAAATAGAATGAGGTAAAAAACTGGAATCAACCAATGTGAATCAAGTTGCAAAGCATAAGCAATAGAAACGCCCTGTTTTGATATACCGTTATATGGGGTCCTTATAGAGGAATTCTTCTTTCATGTTAGTGGCTTATCAGATATTTTACCTACAACTCCTACTGTTATGGCAGTCTTAATGTCCAGGTTTCTGCAGTAATTTCCAAGAAGTTTCATCAGGCAGTCAGCACCAACACAGGCACCGGAGCTCAGAAGATCCTCAGATGCCTGGGTGACCGGCACCCTGCTCTGTTGCTGTAGAGACAAAAAAAAGTGTTACACGTTACATTGCACAAGACAAAAAAAAAAACGACACACTGTACATCTTAAGACATGTTTCCTTAACCACTTGACCTCTGGAAGATTTACCCCCGGCCATTTTTTGCGATACGCCACTACGTTAGTTTTACTGACAATTGCGCGGTCAAGCAGCGCTGTACCCAAATAAAGTTTATGTCCTTTTTTTCCCCCTACAAGTAGAGATTTATTTTGGTGGTATTTAATCATCTGTGTGTTTTTTTTTTTAATCGTCTGTCATTTTTTTTGTTTACTAATGGAGGGGAATTCATCCAATGGGGACATTAGTTCTGGTGACCTGTTGGGATCCTCTCACTTTGGAGGGATTTCCTTGTACTTCCTGTTTTGACAATGGGACAGAAAATGAAGGAAAATCTCCCAAGGGATTACAACCCTCCCTTACTCTATCCAAAAAGCCTGCCGACGCGACAGAGGTGCTCCAGACTCTGGATGTATTCTAGGGGTGCTGAATATAATCACAGCATCGATGCATCACGATTCAGACGTTCACGATGCAGCAGCGATTCTACGAGTCGGCCAAATCAATTTCTGGTGACGTCATCCGTCGCTCTGCCTCTCCGGGAGAAACACAGAGGCAGAGCCTGCATGGTGGATAAAGCCCCCTCCTCTCCCCTTAAGAAGAAAGTCAGCTGACAGCCAATACAGTGCGGGGGGAGCTCAAGGAGACCCGACATCAGGAGGCTTCACTGGAGGCACTGGAAGGGGGAAGACACACTGAGCAGCATGGAAGAGGGGAAATCGGCTGACACTGAGAGCAGGCGAGTGCCAGTGTCACTGATCCCATCCCTCCACTATCATCACCCCTCTGCCACTGATCCCATTTATTTCCCTCTGCCACTGATCCCATTTATATCCCTCCGACTCCGATCCCAGGCAACCCCCTCCGACTCCGATCCCAGGAAACCCCCTCCGACTCCGATCCCAGGCAACCCCCTCCGACTCCGATCCCAGGCAACCCCCTCCGACTCCGATCCCAGGCAACCCCCTCCGACTCCGATCCCAGGCAACCCCCTCCGACTCCGATCCCAGGCAACCCCCTCCGACTCCGATCCCAGGCAACCCCCTCCGACTCCGATCCCAGGCAACCCCCTCCGACTCCGATCCCAGGCAACCCCCTCCGACTCTGATCCCATCTATCCCTCCGACTCTGATCCCATCTATCCCTCCGACTCTGATCCCAGACAACCCCCTCCGACTCTGATCCCAGACAACCCCCTCCGACTCTGATCCCAGACAACCCCCTCCGACTCTGATGCCAGACAACCCCCTCCGACACTGGAGAAAAATTTTGTTTTTCGCACTGCTTGAATTTGTGGATAAAACATTTTTAACCATGCGCATTTGCGCAGTAATCGTGATGCATTGCGGAATCAAATCAAACCTTGGACAGGATAATCGAATCGCGAGACCAGTGAAGATGCGCACCCCTAATGTATACCAACAATAATTAGGATTCATGCTAAGCTGGCTCAGCCTTTCAGAGCGCCCCTGAGCACCTGAGCCAGCCGCTCCTGCCCCTTCTTCTCCCTGGCACTCCACTGAGTGCTGGACGGGCAAAGCAGGAAGTGGTGGTTACTACTCTGTTTCTCAGAGTGTTGACCCGAGAACTGAGCAACCAGCGGTCACATGATCATTCAGTTATTGGGCTTAGAGATGGCGGGGGACGCTGCAGCAGGTAGGTAAGTATGTTTCTTTTTTTATATAGGTTGCAGGGTCTTTTAAAAAAGCCCTAGGTTTTAATGTCAATAGGTCATTCCGCAAGCTTAAAAATTGGGAACAATTTCAAAAACTCAGACACAAAGTATTATTATTACCAAGTTCTTATTCTGCTGCTGTGTAGAAGCCTTGAAAGCCACAGTGGGGAACTCATTCCGCAAATACTTCAACCATTTCTCCACTATGGATTTGGACACCAAATCTGTGACCAAGATAAAAGAATTAGTTACATGTAGACATACTCAGGACTTTTTACTTTCTGGACTGGATTTGATTTACCAATGGATTAAAAATAATACTTTTCTTCTCTTGTTAAAATAATAATAATAATAATAATACTTTTCTTTATTCATAAGCATCACTGCCCAAAACGCAGTATGTGCTGCAAGCTGTCATTAGTGAGCAAACTAGATAAAGAGAGGCCAAGATGCATCATGTAAAACTGTGGCCAATGGCTCTGTACCAATAATTACTTATAAGTAATTACTTACTTAAAAAAAAAAAATTCTATAACCAAAACAGGCAAAATTGCACACCAAAAATAAGGGAAAAGTCCACTTTAAAGTGAAACTGAAACCAAAAAGTTATTTTCTCCATGGTATAGGACACATCTAAAAATGTAAATTGTGCATGAGAAGTAAATTAAGAAATTGGACAAAAAATAAACATACGTACTTACCTCCATGGTGCAGCAATGCTCAAGCTGTGCCCCGCTAGCTCTAAGCCCAAGAACAAGAGCGATCACATGACTGCTGATCACTCAGTTCTTGGAGCGGAGAGCAGCGGCTGTCAGTCACCACCCTCCCCTCTGCCCCTCCAGCGCTCACTGGAGAACTTTGGCCAGGCGAGGGGACGGAACGTAGCTGGGAGCGCTCCGCTGATGGGCACTGATGAGGTGGCAGACTGACAGTGAATGACACTCATGAGCTGTACTGTCTGGTGGGCACTGATGAGCTGTACTGTCTGATGGGCACTGATGAGCTGGGCACTGATGTGATGCATCGATGGGATGCACTGGCGAGATGGCACTGATGGACACTAATGAGGTGGCACTGACAGGCGCTGAACTGGTGGGCACTAATAGGCTCCACTGGTGGACACTGATAAGGTGGCACTGATGGGCTGCACTGGTGGACACTAGTGCACACCCATGGAGGACGTCACGTGACTGCGCTGGGTGATGACGTCAATGCAATTCGCCGTACTCAATGGCGTAGCTTCATCTCGGAAGCTACGCCATTGAGTACGGCGAAACGCGTTGACGTCATCACCCAGCGCAGCGCAGTCAAGGGACATCCTCCCTGTGTGTGCGGGACGGAGGCGCCTCGCGGTGAAATAGTTGTGAGAAGCGGAGAAACTGAGGAGCACAGCGTGATTGAAAGCATACCGTTGGCTGTGTGGAATACACAATCTGGACTTGCTACTACTTGCTACCAATACTTCCACGGACACCTTCTATTGCCAAATCATCAAGGTCTGTACTAGTGAAAAACTTCACCTATAACCAACATGACTTGATGTCCCGCCTGGATGACACAAACGACAGATTGGTAATGTACAGACAGTACACTGATAATGCAATAGCATTCCATCTATTGGCACTGGTGTCATTGTGGTCAACTGCGTTTGCATATCTTCCAAAAACGCCATCAACAGTATGTCCATCCAATTTTGAATAGCCAAACGGCATACCACTCCTCTCGCTACTACCAATAGGTCTGTCCATATATGGTGGAAATGATTCAGAGTTGATTAGCCCTTTCTGCTTGGTAGACACTAATGGATCTAACTGGAGTTTGCTTACCATGATCGCCTTGACCAACATCACTAATCCATCTCTGCTGAATAACTTTAATTGATTGCACAGACCCTCAGCTTCCTGCACTTCAGGACCATTACAACTAACCTGGCCTAATCAAAATATTGCTATGGCCTCTACTATATAAATGATCACTAGGTTCTTTAGATTACTTCCCCTGCTCCCTACCCCTTGCCTCCTCCCCCACACACCGGGTTCAGCCACCTGTAAAAGCACTCATTGGCCCAATTAAGAAGGGATTGTCAGTTACAATTTTCTCTGACCTATTGTAGTCCTTACTCTCTTGATAGCCAAACATATAGCTGATTTCACGTAGTGCATGTAACTCGTGGGCTGAACTAAAATACGTCTGGACTAGCGCTGTGATTTTATGTTGTCTACTGTGAGTCCCGTCTGTTATATTTGTCCATGGCTAATCATTCTTTTTAAAAGACAGAATTGCATTCAGAATTGCATTCAAAGCACTCTGCCTGACACATAAGTGCATCCATGGGAAGGCTCCGCAATATCTTTGCGACAAGATAGAACTGCACAATTCGAATCGCGTTCTGCGATCCACCGACCAAAATCTGGTCACGGTACCAAAAACAAAATACAAGTCCAAAGGAGAAAGAAGGTTTGCTTTTCAGGGTCCTAGACTATGGAACGCTTTACCAACCAGCATTCGGTTGGAGGAAAACCACCTGACTTTCAGAAGACGGATCAAAACTCTGCTCTTTTGATGTCATGAGACACGAACAGCTAGCGCCCAGAAGCGATTCAGTTCGCATGTACCGCGCTTTATAAGTTTTTCATTCATTCATTCATTCATTAAATGGTTCCATCTTTTCATATAGTTCCAATATTGCTGTACTTTTTATACTTTTTTGATACTATAATAAATTATTTTTGTATCAGAACACTATTCAGATCATTACTTGATGCCAATAATAACCCCTTTCAGGTCTTCTTTCAGGCCATCCCTTCCCCCTTGTTCCCCTTTTCTAGTTATGACTACTTGGTTACAGCAACAGACCCCAACAGGATACATGATCAATTATAGGTATCTACACTAACTGCCTATATATCAGTGGTTACCTTGCGCCTTCCCTTCCCCTAGTTCTCTATATACTTGACTAGATTTCTCATGCCCTGTTGTGTTCTTTACACTACAATGCAAACGTTGAACTCTTCTACAGTATTGCAGGCTTTATATAGGTATATAAACAAGTCTGGCAAATACCTATTTTATTAAGAACCAGGACCAGCTTCTTATTTGCTCCACTCTGTACCACAGCCTGCTCTACCTGAGGGCACCGGCAGCCCAAAGGATCCCTGGCATCCAGTACTTCCAGGATAACATCAGCAGCTTCAACCACCTACAAGACAAGAGACCAGATGATATGTCAAAAACTATATTATTCATCGCAATAGGTGTAGATTGATTTGCGCAAAAGTTATCGCGTCTACAAACTACGGGATCGATTTGGGGACTTTTATTTATTTTATTATTGTTTTTACTGGTAAGTTTTTTTTTTGCGGGACTGCGACACTTCGGAGGACAAATCTGACCCCAAATTACACACTTTTTGGGGACCACTGACATTATTACATTGATCAGTGCTATAAAAAAAATGCACTGATCAATGTAAAATTGACACTGGTAGGGAAGGGGTAACACTAGGGGGCGATCAAGGTGTTAACTGTGTTCCCTTAGCGTGTTCTAACTGTAGGGGGGATGGGCTACCAGGGACATGACAGAGATCCCTGTTTCTCGATCACTGGGAACAGAAGATCCCTGTCATATCACTAGGCAGAACAGGGAAATGCCTTGTTTACGTAGGCAGTTCCTCGTTCTGCCTCTCCTCATCGCGATCACGGGCCGTCGCAGGACATAGAATCTGCGGGACCTGCAGGCACACTCCCGCGGCGTGCGCACCAGCTATCCTGCTTTTATGGACTGACATACAGGTACGTCAGTTTGCCCAGGAGTGCCATTCTGTTAACGTATATCGGCATGCGCCGGTCGGCAAGTGGTTAATAAAAAACCGCTTGGACAAAATTGATGATCCTTGGTGTACTGGTGAATATCTACATATCGTACAGATTCCAGTATCCAGCTGGCGGTCGCTACAGCACCCCGTACCTTAAGAGCTCATTCCAGGAACGTGTGCTATGGGAATATTAACTGTGCACTGTGATTGGCAGTCGCAGTGGTCACATTATTGGGAGCTCCTGATTAAAGGGGTTGTAAAGGTAAAAGTTTTTTCACCTTAATGCATTCTATGCATTAAGGTGAAAAAACATCTGACAATACCACCCCCAGCCCCCCGTTATACTTACCTGACCCCTCGAAAGTCCCGCACTCTCCCCCGACATCCTGTTCGCCGTTGATTGGCTACAGTGGATGGATTGAAAGCAGCGCAGCCATTGGCTGGCGCTGCGGTCAATCACATCCAATGACACGGCGCGCTGTGGGCGGGGCCGAGTGATACAGTCGGCGGCTATGGCCGCCACTGTATCACGGGAGCGCACACGCAATAACTCAACACCATGCGAGGTCGCTCGCATGAAGGTGTTGAGTCCTTGCGGGGGGAGCCGAGACAGCCGCCGAGGGACCCCAGAAGACCAGGTTCAGGGGCCACTCTGTGCAAAACAAGCTGCACAGTGGAGGAAAGTATAACATGTTTGTTATTTTAAAAAAAGACAAAAAGACAAAAAGACAAAAGGAGATATCTTTGGTCAGGGAGCAAGCTATCAGCACAGAAAGCTCTGCGGCTCATGCATGCATACATGCAGTGTATGGGCATTAAAAGCCACTGTCTTTTGCATTGCACATATGTATTACATGCCCAGCATGAGGTAACCTGGGCTTTAAAATGTCAACATGTGTTGCTCTCCTGGAAAATGAAGATTGGTCCTCTTTTGAACAATAAAATACATTAACATGCACTGTGAGTTGCAGGATCCAACACATATCACAGGGTGTCGATGCTGACCTTTTTAAATTCACGATAATATGCTTTCCTAGAACTCTCATTCTCCAGCTGCTCATGTTTCTCCAAGCTCTTCAGATCGGCTTCCTGCACATACAGAAATATTACATTATCACTCTGTAAATGAACATTGAACAAACACAGCTCACCTGACTCAGCATGATCACTATATTCCATATAAATTGAATAGAAAAACATTACTAATGCAAAGAGATACCTAGTACAGTAAAACCTTGGTTTGAGAGTAACTTGGTTTGAGAGCGTTTTGCAAGACAAGCAAAATGTTTTAATACATTTTGCCTTGATATACAAGCGATGTCTTGATATAAGAGTAGTGTCATGTCACAACTGAGTATGAAAAAAAAGAGAGAGGTACCTCTAAGTGTAGCAATATGGTTACATTTAATGAAGGTACAACATTTAGCAACTATTGCTACACTTAGAGGTGCCTCTCTTCTTTTTATACCCTGTAAAAAAATGCTTTGATATACAAGTGCTTTGGATTCCAAGCATGTTTCTGGAACGAATTATGCTCGCAAACCAAGGTTTTACTGTATTTTTATGTACCAGATTGCCTTGTTTGCTATATTCATATACTGTAGGTGTCCTCACCTTTGGAAGGGCTCTAAGCCTGGCCAGTATGGATGTGCTATCGCTCTTTGTCTGAGCCCACTGCTGCCTCATTAATTCTATAGTCTACAACAGGGGTAAGCAAACTTCAGCCCTACAGCTGCTACATATGTCCCATCATGGCTTTGGGAGTCATGCTTGTGGCTGTCAAAGTCTTGCATTGCCTCATGGGACTTGTAGTTCCACACCAGCTTGAGGGCCAACATTTACCTAAACCTGCTCTATAAAATGCTCTGTACAAACAGGAAGCCCACCCAGCTTATATATATATATATATATATATATATATATATATATATATATATATAAAATCATAAATGTACAATTCAAAAATAATTTTAATTAAACAATTGAAGTACAACATGCCTATACACTGAACCCCCTGCCCAACTTATTAGCAATAAAAATCTCACCACTAAGTCAAGGGTAGATCCTTAAAGAATCAGGAAAGTCTCTCACCTGGGGTAGACCCAGGTTTATGCTGTAATTTGAATTCAAGTGAATGCCACGGCAGAAACAAAAAAAAAACAAAAAAAACAGTGCATCTATGCTGTCCACCGCCACTGCTCGTGGTGGTTCCCGGGTTCTCCTTTGCCTCCAGGGAGCCCAGCACCTTGGTAAGTGCCCCAAGATAGCAAAGCTACAGAAAAGACCTAAGAACTTATAAACCCCAAAGCAATGATGATGGTTTCTTCAGGTTTCAGAGCTGTCATTCCCTGGCTGGTACAGCCTGGGAAGTGGCTACTCAAGGACAATCTGTGCTTGATTAGCTGCACTGGAGGACAGGCCCCCTGCATAAAGAGTACGAACATATTCGCCAGCACACCGCGGATCATACAAAACGTCCAAAAGTTTAATGCAGTGAAAACATTGATGTTTTCACTGCATTAAACTTTTGGACGTTTTGTACGATCCGCGGTGTGCTGGCGAATATGTTCGTATGATTTGTTGTTCCAGTTCCTAGCTGGCGATCGCTTCAGCACCCATTTTTGCACTTATTAGCCGTTTTTCCAGGAAGGTGTACGATTGGAATATTAACTAAGACCCTTCATAAAGAGGACATGTTACATGCTCATGCTATCACATAGAGATTTTGTTAGCCCCATTGTGATAGCAATTAAAGTGGTTGTGAAATCAGAAGGTTGTTTTAATTTAATATATTCTATGCAGTATTGATCACACTTTTAAAATCACGTGGTCACCAATGACCAGAATCTGCATAATAGATCCAACATCCTGGTTTCCAAAGAACCACCTTCTGTTCGAACTCCCGCTGCCGCTTCAGCACATCTTTCTGGAAAGTGTCCAAGCTTCTCCTCTTCGCCATCTCTTTCTGCCTGGAAGCCTTTTGCTTGGCCCTCATCTCTTCCACCTGCAAAGAAGGAAAGTCGTTAGTCAGCAAATATATTTCTTCATTAGGTACAGACAGACGTCCAACTCTAACGGAGTCCCAAAGCACCCTGCAAATCAAAGCATTTTGCCAAGTGTTGCAAAATTGTATCCTTAAAAATATCTACAGACCTAAAGCTGAGTTCCAAGGAGATATAAATACATTATTTTGTCCATTTAAAGAATTATTAAAATATTTTTTTCCATACAGTAAGATAAAGTACCTGAGATTCCCTCTGAAGCCTCCTGGAAACCAATGCACAGCAGTCCTCAGATTACGAGAGGCAGGGGAAATGTAAGCCAATTAAGTTGCACAATTTAATCCATCCAACATTGCAAGCTATCCAGAAGCAGAGCATAGTGTTGATTTTGCCTGTGTGCTACTGCTCCTTAAAGCGGCGTTCCACCCAAAAGTGGAAGGGGGCTCTTTGTGTCATGGTTTTGCACAGAGCAGCAAAGATCCTCCTCTTCTCGGGTCCCTCTACACTGCTCCTGGTCCCTCCCTCCTGTCGAGTGCCACCATAGCAAGCAGCTTGCTATGGAGGCACCCGAGCTGAGCTGCAGTTCTGTGTGTCCATTCAGAAACAGAGCTGGCGTTCGGCCCTGCCCCTCTCTCTCCTGATTGGCTAACTGACTTCGATTAACAGCAGCATGGGCCAATGGCCCTGTTGCTGTGTCTCAGTCAATCAGGAGGGAGAATCCCGGATGGCCGAGGGACTCGAGGACATTGCCGGATAGAGATGGGGCTCAGGTAAGTGTCATGGATATGCAGTAAGTAATGTTTGTCTGTCAGCTAACCTCTCCATGTGTTCTGCTTAAGAGGCCAGCCACTCTCACCTGGCTGCTTAAGTAATCTCTCCTCAAAGCATGGCTCAACCCCAGCCAATATCAGGGAACTCTATATTAACCTGTGCACTGCAAGCCAGCTCTGCTGATCAATATTGTGTGTTTGGCTTTCGTGTGCGACTTGCTGTGTCTTCCACGTCTGATTCCGGTTACCGATCTTGGCTTGTTCTTGACTATCTTACCTGCTTGTTACCCCGACCTTTGGCTATCTCCTGACTATGCTTACCTGCTTGTTGCCCTGACCTTTGGCTATCTCCTGACTATCCTTTCTTGTCGCAGTCTGCTGCTTCCTCTCTACTTCCCTGTAGTCTAGTGTGAGCTGGGAGGCCCTAGGGGGGTCGCGACCTGGAGCCAGACTGCAGCTAAATCCACCCCCACCACTAGGGGCCTCTGGTGAACACCCGCTGGCTCTAAGATTCCGCGCACTGGGAAAACTCATGCTCTAGCTCCCAGTGTCATCCGTGTTGGTACTACAAAGTACCTGCACTCCTGAAGATCCTAGAGCTCCATCCGCAGCAGTCAGCCGTAGGGTCCACTACCTTTCAGTGCACTCCAGGGGTGCATCTGTCACCTGGACTCAGGTGACTTGACAGTAAGTATTAAGGGGCCGAGGGGGGCTGCTGCACATAGAATGCATCGATTATAAAAAAAAAAAAAAAAAAAACACTTCTGCTTTTACAATGCGTTTTAAGCAGTGGCTCCCAACTCCTGTCTTCAGGACCCACTAACAGGCCAGGTTTGCAAGATAACTGAAATATAACAGGTGATATAATTTGCTGCTCAGTGGTTGCAGTATTCTAGTCTGCATCTCCCCAAGGTAATACTTCAAATCTGGTCTGTTAGTGGGTTCTGAAGACAGGAGTTAGGCCGCGTACACACGGTCAGTCCATCACTGCTGAAGTAGACTGATGGTCTGATGTGCGTACACCCCATCGTTTTCAAAACTGATCAGGTCAGAACGTGGTGACGTAAAACACAGACGTGCAGAAAAAAAACGAAGTTCAATGCTTCCAAGCATGCGTCGACTTGATTCTGAGCATGCGCGGGTTTTGAACCAATGCTTTTGCGTACTAACCATTGGTTTTGACCTATCGGTCAGCCGTCTATCGGTTCGATTTTAAAGCAAGTTCTCTTTTTTTGGACCGAAGGACAACAGACCGATGGGGCCCACACACAGTCGGTTTGGACCGATGAAACTGAACTTCAGTCTGTTTTCATCAGTTTGGACCGACCGTGTGTACGCGGCCTTAAGAACCACCGCTTTAATACATTCTATGCATTAAGATAAACAAACTTCTGTGTGCAGAAGCCCCTCTCAGTCCCTCCTAACACTTACCTGAGCCCTTCCAGATGCAGGGATGTAGCACGAGAGACTCGGCTGGCCAGGACTCTCCCTCCTGATTGGCTGAGACAGCAGCGGAGCGCCATTGGTTTCCACTTCTGTCAAAGTCAGCTAGCCAATGAGGAGAGAGAGTGGATGGAGGCTGGGCCGTGGCTCCGTGTCTGAATGGACACACAGGTGCCCCGAGAAGAAGAGGATCCGGGCTGCTCTGTGCAAAACCACTGCACAGAGCAGGCAAGTATTAAAAGTTAAGGACAGAGCAGAGTGATGATTTCACCAGTGTGCTACTGCACCCTAAAGATGAATTTCAGGCATATTATTTATATTTTTACAATTATCTTGGTCCAGCTTGGAGCAATGTTACTATGTACTGTATATACCATGGCCAATTCCCTTGGAAAGCAGACAATGCTACTCAAGTAATCACCACTTACTTCTCCTGTGCTGAGTGGCTGGCCTGATGCATTGTTAATACTGGAGGTCAGCTGCTTGGCACAGACGCCATTCAGGGAATGCATGCATTCACAAAATGCAAAGCAAAGCGTTCTCTTATTGGACATATGAAAAATATCATATCATGCAAGTATCGTACATTCAGAAAAAAAAAAAACATTTAGAAACCGCAAAGCATTCTCTGCATGTCCTTGTGCTGAGCGGTTGACTTCCTGTGTTCACAATGCACCAGGCCGGCCTCTCAGCACATGACTCGGAAGCTAGTAGATTCTTGCCCCAGCTGGAACATTTTTTGTCCTGTCATTGAAGCCTTATGCCGCGTACACACGGTCGTTTTTCGGCATGAAAAAAAAAAAAAATTTTAAAACGTCATTTAAAATGATCGTGTGTGGGCTTCACATCGTTTTTCGGCTTCTGAAAAACGACCAAAAATTTTTTTTTCGAACATGCTGCATTTTTTCATGTTGTTTTTCAAAATGTCGTTTTTCTTGTTGTAAAAAATGATCGTGTGTGGGCAAAAACGACGTTTTAAACCCGCGCATGCCCAGGAGCGAGTTATGAGACGGGAGCGCTCGTTCTGGTAAAACTACCATTCCTAATGGAGTAAGCACATTCATCAAGCTGTAACAGACAAAAAAGCGCAAATCGTCTTTTACTAACACGGAATCAGCTAAAAGCAGCCCAAAGGCGAATGGAACTTCCCCTTTAGAGTGCCGTAGTACGTGTTGTAAGTCACCGCGCTTTGTTTATCATTTTTCAAAAACGATGGTGTGTGGGCAACGTCGTTTTTAATGATGAAGTTGGAATAACGTCGTTTTTTTTCATGATGAAAAATTACATTTTTTTTCATGCCGAAAAAAACAACCGTAGACCAGTAATGGCGAACCTTGGCACCACAGATGTTTTGGAACTACATTTTCCATGATGCTCAACTACACTGCAGAGTGCATAAGCATCATGGGAAATGTAGTTCCAAAACATCTGGGGTGCCAAGGTTCGCCATCACATGCATAGCAGGAAAATTCACCCTCACCCTTTTCTTCTTCTGCTCGGCCTCTCTTTTAGCCTGTTCCTTGAAGTGAGTAAGGTTGGGTATTCCAGGATCTTTCTTGACATTTTTCCCGGGATTCTGCGGATGGTTCCCCTGATGAACAAAACAAGACAGTGAACCTCTCATATCCTAGGATGTTATTCAAAATAATTTGCTAAATAGTCAGTGAGAAATAATAACGTATGATGCACTGATGTGTCATATATGATACAGCTTAAATCCAGAAGTTTTTTTGTTTTAGTTTTGGACAAAAAAAAAATATTTTTTTTTAAGGAACACCAAATCCTGGTTTAACCACTTCAGCCCCGGAACCATATTGCTGGTCAATGACCGGGCTACTTTTTGCGATTCGGCACTGCGTCGCTTTAACTGACAATTGCGCGGTCGTGCGACGTGGCTCCCAAACAAAATTGGCGTCCTTTTTTTTGCCACAAATAGAGCTTTCTTTTGGTGGTATTTGATCACCTCTGCAGTTTTTATTTTTTGCGCTATTAACACAAATAGAGCGACAATTTTGAAAAAAAAAATTATATTTTTTACTTTTTGCTGTAATAAATATCCCCAAAAATATATAAAAAAAAAAAATTTCCTCAGTTGAGGCCGATACGTATTCTTCTACATATTTTTCGTAAAAAAAATCCCAATAAGCGTTTATTGATTGGTTTGCGCAAAAGTTATAGCGTTTACAAAATAGGGGGTCGTTTTATGGCATTTTTATTAATATTTTTTTTTTACTAGTAATGGCGGCGATCAGCGATTTTTTTTGGTACTGCGACATTATGGCGGACACTTCGGACACATTTTTATAGCGATCAGTGCTATAAAAATGCATTGATTACTATAAAAATGCCACTGGCAGGGAAGGGGTTAACACTAGGGGTCGGGGAAGGGGTTAATGATGTTCCCTGGGTGTGTTCTAACTGAAGGGGGAGGGGACTGACTAGGGGAAATGACTGATCGTTGTTCATACATGGTATGAACAGAAGATCAGCATTTCTCCCCTGACAAGACCGGGAGCTGTGTGTTTACACACACAGCTCCCGGTTCTCGCTCTGTAACGAGTGATCGCGGGTGCCTGGCGGAGATCGCGCCTGCCGGGCACGCGCGCCGGGATCAGGGACGAGAGGGGGGGGTGTGCGCCCCTATTGGCTGCTGGGAGAGATGACGTATAGCTACGGGGATAATGTTACACCGAGAATCGTGATCTTCTAAGCAAAAAAATTGTGATTCTCATTTCATCCAGAATCGTGCAGCTCTAACTAGTCATGACTGTGTTCTGTATAAATAAAGTTTGAGGCCTCTTGAATGCATTCTTTTGGATAACTATGGTAGCCACACATTATAACTACTGACAATACCAGACGTAGTATGTGTAGTTCCTGCTGTACAAACCCAGCACACGCTCCATGATTCCCACAACACACACAGCTCTCCATAGAGAGCCACGTGGAGCCGCACAGCATGCTGGGATTGTAGTGCCGTCTGAGCTCCCGCCCATTCACTTCAACGGGGCCACGGACTCCATTTCCCAGCATGCCCCGCTCTTGCCCACACATGGCCCACGTCCATGCTCCCTGCTCTGCCAGTACCTGAGGTTTCGTGGCTCCCTTCCCGGGTCTTCGGTTTTCTGCGGGAGTAAAACACACACTATGGTAAACAGCAATTCCCAACGGAAGTATAACAAACCGAGAATATGATAGAGACTTACTGCGCCGCGACATGATGTCCGGAGGTCGGAGAGCGGTAAAGAGAGGAGTCGTAAAGGGGGAGAAGCATTGGGTGCTCTAGCAGGGCGGGGTTTCCGTGAGGGAAGAACGACAGCCGTTAAGGAAGTAATGTTCTCTGGTCAGGCAGAGCTATGAGGTGACCAGTTTATCAGGTTTATCTAAAGGCAAACATTTTATTTTTAATTATTGTTTTCAGCTCATTTTCCAGTCATGAGTACAGAATAAGTAAAACTCCTACTGTTTTTTTATTCCTTTATTTTTTTTTTAAGTGTCCTGTTGGGGAAATTTCCCTTCACTTCCTTTTGTACAGTCACAACAGGAAGTGGGGGGAATTTTTTGGAAAAATGAAGGGTAGACAAAGAAACGTGAAACTTAAGAAGTTGTCATCCCCCCATTGGAAGATTTCTGCACACTTCCTGTTCCTTTTGACAACTCCCCTTTGTATTTCCTCTCACTTTACAACCCCCCCCCCCCGGTGACAACGGTTGCTAGGACAAAAAGGACGGGGACACTAATAAAAACCCCAAGGGGCTTTCACCCCCTTTTCTGCGCTTTAACCCTTTTACTGCCAGAGCAGGTTTTGATTTTTTTTTTTTTGCACTTGTAGCACTACCCCTGAAGGAGCTGCTGGTTTGTTTTCGGTGGCATGTTACCTTATGGCAACTCCGCCGTCTAGGGGTGTATGGTGAAAACAGAGTTGCCAAAGTCCAAAGCTATAAGCACTAAACAGTTCGTCACTAAATATTAGAGCTGCACGATTCTGGGAAAAATGAGAATCGCGATTCTTTTGCATAAAATGAAGATCACGATTCTCTCGCGATTCTCAATTTTTTTTTTATTTAAAGCGGTAGTAAACCCCGTTCTTGTCAATATTGCCCATGTTGTCACCTCTACTCACGTTGTCACCATTGCCCATGTTATCACCATTGCCCATGTTGTCACCATTGCCCATGTTGTCACCTCTACTCACGTTGTCACCATTGCCCATGTTATCACCATTGCCCATGTTGTCACCTCTACTCATGTTGTCACCATTGCCCATGTTGTCACCTCTACTCACGTTGTCACCATTGCCCATGTTATCACCATTGCCCATGTTGTCACCTCTACTCACGTTGTCACCATTGCCCATGTTATCACCATTGCCCATGTTGTCACCATTGCCCATGTTGTCACCTCTACTCACGTTGTCACCATTGCCCATGTTATCACCATTGCCCATGTTGTCACCTCTACTCATGTTGTCACCATTGCCCATGTTGTCACCTCTACTCACGTTGTCACCATTGCCCATGTTATCACCATTGCCCATGTTGTCACCTCTACTCACGTTGTCACCATTGCCCATGTTATCACCATTGCCCATGTTGTCACCATTGCCCATGTTGTCACCTCTACTCACGTTGTCACCATTGCCCATGTTATCACCATTGCCCATGTTGTCACCTCTACTCACGTTGTCACCATTGCCCATGTTATCACCATTGCCCATGTTGTCACCATTGCCCATGTTGTCACCTCTACTCACGTTGTCACCATTGCCCATGTTATCACCATTGCCCATGTTGTCACCATTGCCCATATATGTATACTCTCGCTCAGTCCCCCAGGCAGTACAATGGTTCTCTCTCTTCTCGGCCTTTTGGCTAAGATCAAGTGTAGTATCTGTTCTTATCAGTTGTTAGAGGAGTGCTGAAGCACCTCCGTTGGGAGGGTGGATGCACTCCAATAACGTAATAGCACCTGGAAGGGTGGTTTCAGCAGGGGCTATGAGCTATGATTAAGCATTGACACTCAATGAGAAACGCGTCAGCTGTTTATCCCACTGTGTGCTGATACCTGTAGTGTATTTTTTCCTGTACCCAATAAAGGGCACGTCTTTTTCAAGTTACTGGAGTGCGGCTGTCCATATCCTTGTCGTTTTTTGCACCTCTGTTGGGAGGGTGGATGCACTCCAATAATATAGTAATAGCACCTGGAAGGGTGGTTTCAGCAGGGGCTATGCCGGGCTACCCGACAGTACTGAGGGCAGGCCACTGGTCGAGTCTGAGCCATCCGGAAGGGTGCTTCTGGTGAGGATGGAGAGGCATTTGGTCGAAGCTGAAAGGCCGGGCCCCTGGCCTTCTGGCCTGGATTTGATGCAGTTCCTAACCCTTGCTTTGCCAGTTTCTCGAGAGGGAACGTCAGCCCTGCCTTTAAGGGGGGGGCAAGGGCGGCTAGTACCACTCGAGTATAATTAGGCTAAGGAGCGAAAGAGGTGCAAGGGGGGCACTCACCCTGAGCCCTCTAGTAGCTCCCGATCCTTCCTGGTTGAGGTGGGGAAGGGGACTGTGACTGTCAGAGTCTGTTGAAAAGCCTGTAGAGGTAGTGCCCCTGGAGTGGCAGTCCAGGGGTGCCATACATTGCACGAGTGTGGGGACACTCATTGTGTGGCACCATGGTCACTGATCTCCACAATACACCTTTTCACACCTGCCTCTAGGGCCAAGCCTTTTGGCTAGGACCAGGGGAAATTTTGTTTCCTGGCCGGAGGGCCGGCCAACGTGTTGCACGTTGGTCACTTTCTCCTCACCTCTCCCATCTTCCTTCTCCCCCACCTTCTTTTTATTTATCCCGTGTGTCACGTTACGTCTTTTTTCTGTTTGGTGCACTAGCACTTTATGTGTGATGAGTAGGGTGCTGGTCCTCGGGCCTGCTCTGAAAGTCTTGGGAGTCGGTGGACATGGCCTTCTGGCTTAGTTCGCCGGCTCTTATGGGGTCTCCCTCACCGAGGAGGGTTCTGTTTCGGCAGTCCCTCCGAGGATGTTGGGTCCTTGTGGCTTCGGCTGCTTGGGCCATGTTGGGTCCATGTGGTTTCTGCTGCATGGTTACTCTTTCCCCTGCCAGGAGCCTAATGCCCCGGGGGATCAGAGCTGGGTCCTTTTCGAAGGACCAATTGACGATGCACCCGTCACAGTTTTTTGTTGCACCTCTTTATGTGTGTGCACATTTTTCCTGCACCGGGTGGAGTTTTTGGGCTGTGTTTTGCACGCCACAGGCTTTTCAATAAAAAAAAAATGGTTCTCTCTCTCTCTCAGGCTCCGGGTTACACGGAAACCCCTCCGCCAACCTTGGTGCCCCCCCCGTCTTCTGCCTCCTCCTGCGGTAAAGCTCCGGCCGGGCTCCCCCAGCACCTGCCCTCATCTCCCCGGCTCCGGTCAGCATTCTCTGCTCCGCTCCCCGTCTGGAACCAGGCCCGCTAGGAATCCTGGGATTGGTAGTTCTACAAGGAGACCTCCCCCTTCACTAACAACAGAGGCGGGACTACATATCCCGGCATGCCATGCAGCAGCGGGCGGCGGATGATGACGTTCCTGCTGCGGATTGGAGGATGGTGGTGATGGGGAATGTGAGCGACTTTCGGGACACATGCACATGGGACAGGTGAGAATAATTTATGGCCGCACCCGAAAATAGCGGGTCATCCCGCGGGGAGATAGCGGGCGGGGAGAATCGTGATTGCGATTCTCTCCGCGATTAATCGTGCAGCTCTACTAAATATCCAGGTGGGGGAGACTTGTCCTAAGTCGCGCTGTACTCAGTACTTCAAGCGATCTATATATTCTTGGTGTGTCACCCAGGAGTGCCTTCACCAAGCAGGGGGAGAAATGAATACTCTTACCCTCCGGAGTGGACCCAGCTCACCGTACGGTGGTGGATCGCCTGCGCTTATTCACACCAAGGACTTATAGGGCCTGGATCTGCAGAACATCTCCTTCTCTCCACTGGAAAAAGGCTTCGATATCAGATCAGCTGTGGTAACGTCAGCGTCTGGTATACTGGAACCAAATGTGCCAAGCTAGGATTCCGCCAAACTTGAAGGGCATGTAAAAAGAAAAAAAGGCCTCCACATAGTGTAAATCCAAAAAAGCTGACAAGCTTTATTAAGAAAAGAACTCCCTCCCCTGTCACCTTTTTTCTTTTGGTGTCAGGAAAACTTTGTCAAAAGTGACCCATGCACATAGAAAAGGAACGGGGCAGCAGACAAAAATGACACTTAATCCCTGTACACACGGCCGGGATTCCTGGCAAGCATGCCTTGCCAAGCCCTGTGTACAGACAGGCATTCAAAAGAACCGCCGTTCTTTTGAATGGAAGGAACGCGGTGACGTCATCGACTACGACAAGCCGTGCTCGTCACATTCAATGCCGTCGCCGCCATTTTGCTACACCCCACACTATGCCTTGTATGCTACCGCGCATGTGTCAAAGGCTTATCGAGCATGCGCGGGTTTACCTTCGGACAGGTAAGCATACAGACGACCAGTTTTCTCGGCAGGAAACACTCTGCCGGGAAACCCGACAAGAAAATAGAGAGCAGGTTCTCTATTTTCCCGCTGGGATTCCCGGCTGTTTTCCTGACGGGAAAACTGCTAGGGAGCATACACACTACTGGGATTCCCGAACAAATGCTCTCCTCTTTCCTGCCGGGAAAACCGATCTTGTGTACAAGGCTTTAGTGCTCTGGATTGAGACAAATGCACCCTATAGAGGGATATGCTTTGTTCACATTTCTTGCCAGAGGCTTACAACCACTTTAACTGACAGTGTATGTAAATGGAAGTTCATCCCTTTGAATTTTGGATGAATGAAACCGAGTAAATACAAAGTTATCTCTCTACCCAGTGTCTGAAGAGTGTTTATAATCCATGTCATAAGGTCTGTTTCTTACAGCAGCTGTTGTATTTACACAGCAACCCCCCCAGATGTTATTCTGACAGCCAGGAATTGCCAACGAGGAGGAGAGGCAGAAGGGTCTAAAGACTGGGCATTACTGCACATGCCCTGTGCACTTTAATGACGTTTTCCATCTGGCTCCTGCACTTCGGTGACTGCCTCCTGGTTAGGAAGGTACAGTTCTGACAACCTAAAATTACAGTTTATTTACAAGTTTCAGCAAGTACATGACAGTGAAATGATATATGCGCTTTGGAATTTTCCCTGGAGCTTTTTATTTCAACCACAAGATGGCAGCACTCCTTTAAACAAACCTAGAATATATTCATGAGCTTACTAAAAATTCAAGTACAGGTAGTATTTACAGTGGGCCAGATTCTTGTACATCCGCGTTATCTCTGCGGCGGCGTAAAGGAAACCAATTTACGTTACGCCGCCGCAACTTAGACGGGCAAGTGCTGTATTCTCAAAGCACTTGCTCCGTAAATTGCGGCGGCGTAGCGTAAATCGGCTGGCGTAAGCCCGCCTAATTCAAATTTGGATCAGGGGGGCGTGTTTTATGTAAATGTACTGTGACCCGACGTGATTGACGTTTTTCAGGAACGGCGCATGCGCCGTCCGTGGAAATCTCCCAGTGCCGCAAGGACGTATTGGTTTTGACGTGGACGTAAATTACTTCCAGCCCCATTCACGGACGAGTTACGCGAACGACGCAAAATTTAAAAATTTCGACGCGGGAACGACAGCCATACTTAACATTGTTACGCCGCACTTATGCCACTATATAGCAGGGGCAACTATACGCCGGAAAAAGCCTAACGTAAACGGCGTAACTTTACTGCGTCGGCCGGGCGTACGTTCGGGAATTTGCGTATCTACCTAATTTGCATACTCGACGCGGAATTCGACGGAAGCGAATGCAGTTACGATCCGACGGCGTAAGAGACTTACGCCTGTCGGATCTAACAGCTATCTATGCGTAACTGATTCTAAGAATCAGGCGCATAGATAAGACGGCGCAACGCAGAGATACGACGGCGTATCTGGAGATACGCCGTCGTATCTCGGTTGTGAATCTGGGCCAGTATATTTATATCCAAGCAATTATTATTATTCAGGATTTTTATATAGTGCCAACAGTTTACGCAGCGCTTTACAATATAAAAGGAAGACAGTACAATTACAATACAATAAAATACAACCGGTAATACGTCTCCCTTCCTACGAGTTTTAGTAGATACATAGTCATAATTCGTTTTTAACATACAGCGTGCCTTAAAGTATTCATACCCCTTTGAAATTTTCCACATTTTGTCATGTTACAACCAAAAACTTAAATTTATTTTATTGGTATTTTATGTGATAGACCAACACAAAGTGGCACATACAGTGAGGGAAAAAAGTATTTGATCCCCAGCTGATTTTGTATGCTTGTCCACTGACAAAGAAATAATCAGTCCATAATTTTAATGGTAAGTTTATTTTAACCACTTAAGGACCGCCTAACGCCGATCTACGTCGGCAGAATGGCACGGCTGGGCGCCCGCGGCCCGGGCCGAAGCTCAGCGGCCGTGGGACCCGCGGACCCGATCGCCGCTGGAGTCCAGCGATTGGTCCCCGGAGCTGAAGAACGGGGAGTGCTGTGTGTAAACGCAGCTTCCCCGTTCTTCACTGTAGCGCCGTCATCGATCGTGTGTTCCCTAATATAGGGAACCACAATCAATGACGTCACACCTACAGCCACACCCCCCTACAGTTAGAATCACAGATGAGGTCACACTTAACCCCTTCAGCGCCCGCTTGTGGTTAACTCCCAAACTGCAATTGTCATTTTCACAGTAATCAATGCATTTTTTGCTGTGAAAATGACAATGGTCCCAAAATGTGTCAAAATTGTCTGAAGTGTCCGCCATAATGTCGCAGTCACGAAAAAAATTGCTGATCGCTGTCATTAGTAGTAAAAAAAAATAATTAATAAAAATGCAATAAAACTATCCCCTATTTTGTAAATGCTATAAATTTTGCGCAAACCAATCAATAAACGCTTATTGCGATTTTTTTTTTTTTACCAAAAATATGTAGAAGAATACGTATCGGCCTAAAATGAGGAATTTTTTTTTCTTTTTATATATATTTTTGGGGGATATTTATTATAGCAACAAGTAAAAAATATTGCATTTTTTTCAAAATTGTCGCTCTATTTTTGTTTATAGCGCAAAAAATAAAAACCGCAGAGGTGATCAAATACCACCAAAAGAAAGCTCTATTTGTGGGAAAAAAAGGACGCCAATTTTGTTTGGGAGCCACGTCGCACGACCGCGCAATTGTCAGTTAAAGCGACGCAGTGCCGAATCGCAAAAAGGGGCCTGGTCCTTTACCTGCATTTTGGTCCGGGTCTTAAGTGGTTAAAGGATAACTCCACTTTTGTGAGGGGAAAAAATTGCAAATAAAGAAAAAATAATAGAGCGTGCACAATTGCGATACAAGTCATATTGCAATTGAATGTTATTAAAAATTACCTTTCCCTTTCAATCTGCAGCCTCTGTAAATTTCTATATATGTATGGCAATATGGCTACCTGGAGTTGTTCTGTACACAGAGTGTGTACTGACCACTCCCCAGAAACATAATTTCCTGCTTGTTTGATTGGCTCACCAATTTTCCCAGAAGTCTTCACTAAGATACAATACAAAATAGATTACAGCACACACACACACAAAAATGACATTTAAATCCTGCAAGGCTATTTAAAACACCTGAACATATTCAAAAATATGGGGATTTGGTCATATAGTCATATAGTGCTAAGCCCACTTACTGCGTCTAATTACCCCATTATCAGTGGGTCCTACACTAGTAATAGAATGCAAGATCCTGCATCTCAACCATGGGAGATACACTCCTCTTTATGGGAGAAATGAAGGGACTCCTCCTATGAACTGGTGGACACTAATAAGATGCTTTTTTATAATGCTATTAGTATAGCCCAATTCACGTAGTCTTGTTCTTAAAGTGGAGGTCCGGCTTAAAAAAAAAAAAAAAAAATTAAAAGTCGGCAGCTACAAACACTGTAGCTGCTGACTTTTAATAAGGACACTTACCAGTCCAGGGTGCCCGCAATGTCGGCAGCCGAAGCCGAGCAATCGATTGGGTCTCGGCTGCCCCGCCGCCATCCTCGGTGAGGGAATCAGGAAGTGAATTGTTGTGGCTTCACTGCCAAATTCCCTACTGTGCATGTGCATGCGTGAATGGGCGGATGTCTCCTGGGACACACACAATATCCCAGAAGACACCGCTCCCCATTTCCCAGGAGACAAGGAGAAGAAAGAAGACCCACCGCGGACAAGGAAATGGCAGATTAGAAGATCTGCATAGTAACGGCCACTTCTGGTAAGTATAAAATAAATATACCAGTATATATTTATTTATTTTCTATTTTTTTGTAGCCTTTTTGACAATTTTTTTTAAAGGGGTTGTTGAGGTAAAAAAATGTTTTTCCTAAACAGCTTCCTTTACCTTAGTGCAGTCCTCCTTCACTTACCTCATCCCTCCATTTTGCTTTTAAATGTCCTTATTTCCTTCTGAGAAATCCTCACTTCCTGTTCTTCTGTCTGTAACTCCACACAGTAATGCAAGGTTTCTCCCTGGTGTGGAGTTTCGTGCTCGCCCCCTCTCTTGGACTACAAGAGAGTCAGAGACATTTAAAAGCAAAATGGAAGGATGAGGTAAGTGAAGGAGGACTGCACTAAGGTAAAGGAAGCTATTTAGGAAAAAATGTTTTACCTTTACAACCCCTTTAAGTGTGGACCTCCGCTTTAAGATTTGGGCCTCGAAAAAGAGGCAGAAATCTTGAGAACAAGACTGCGTGAAAGGGGCTATACTAATAGCATTCTCAAAAAGGCTTATAAATTTTTTTTTTTCAAAAACGCACTTTTCACAGAATACAAAGATAATACTACTACTAGAGTTATAACTAGATATTGCCGCCAACACAAACAAATCAGTTCCATTCTACAGAAATATTGGTACCTTCTGAGTATGGATGCTACCTTGGGTCCTTTGGTTTCTGAAAAAACCCAAATTGCATACAATAGTGCCCCTTCCCTGCAGGACAAACTTGTTCACAGTGAATATAAGGGAGCTATGTCTAAAACTAATAAAATTACGGGAACTTTTTATTGTGGCCATTGTGGCTATTGCCAATACATGGACACACGTAAATATATCACATTGCCCAATGGTGATCATTTCAAACCAAAACATTTTGTAAACTGCCGCACTCCTGGCGTAGTATACCTACTGTCATGTGAGTGCGGATGCCATTATGTGGGTAAAACCAAACTGGATTGCTGGCAGCACTCATACGTCTATTTCCCAAGGACAACTTTTGGATATGACGCTGAGCACGTGCACTCAACTTCTTTGGTTGACTATGGCGAGGCCTGTTCTGAGGGGAACCTGTCATGTTAAACTGCTGTATGGTCTTGGCCACTGTGCTGCAGCTCAGTTTCAAGGTCTTGGCAATATTCTTAGGTCCCTTTCACATTCAGGTCAGTTTTTTAGGCGGACCTGAAAGGATGCTCCTTGCGGGTCTATGGAGCGATCGATGTCAGCGGTGACATAGGAATATTTTTTTGGCACTGTGAACACTTTTCATCACTGAATTTCATTGATTATTATTGGGACTTTTTTTTTTTTGCAATTATTTTTGTGGAACATACAAGTTTATTCATTTTTTGATTGATTTTATTTTTATTATTGAGTTGCATACTTTCTGCACTTTTTTATTGGACATTTTATTTATATAATTGCCACTGCCCCCAACTATAACTGGCCTCACAGCAAGGAGCACATGAAAGGGCAACGCATGCAAAACAAAGCCAAAGAAAATTCCTGGCAATAGAATGCAAGTTTTCATGCGATTTGGACCTGATAAATTGCACAAGTCTAACCGGTATGAACAGGGGCTTGGTGGGTAAGTGCACCTCTCTTTCTTAAAGCGGAGGTTCACCCAAAAATCCACTTTTTGACATTAGCTGTAGCATACTGCTAACATCTGCAGTATGCTGTTTTTTTTTATTTTTTTACTTGTACTTATCGTTATATGAGCCCTTGTTTTCCGGCTCCGAGCGGGGAATCCTGCGGGGAATGGGCGTTTCTAAGCGAAGAGGAGTTGATTGACGGCTGCTAAGGCGCGTCTTGGCCTCTGTTTAATCTTCAACTGCCATGATGCTGCACATGTGATCAGTTATGACACCAGCCATTGGATGGTTTGACAGTTTGGTTGAGAGCTCAACCAATGTGACAGTTAGCATTCCCGGCATGCCAGGAATGTAACTGCTTTTTCAAACTGTTAAATTGATGGGTGAACCCCCGCTTTAAAGAAGAAGTACAGCCAAAGCTTGTTAGACTGTACTTCTCTTGTGGATCAAAGGAGTGCAGTTTGTTCTGCTCTCCTGTGACCCATTTTCAGCAGACAGCGGACTGAAGCCCGTTGTCGGCTGACGTCACAGAACCAGTCCAAGCTTGGGAAGGATTGTGACCCTATGGTCCGGATCCGCCCACATGCCTGGACCCGCACCTGGCTTAGCCTGAGCTGGCTCCTGCTTCCTCCACAGCCCATCCGTCCAGTGAGCGCGTGGGAGGGGTTGGGTGTTAGAGCTGAGAGCCAAATGATGGGCGGTGTTTGATCGCTCGGTTCTCACTGTTAGAGCTGGCGGGGACAGATGCAGCATCCAGCTAGGTAAGTATGATTAAAGAAAAAAAAAAGGCAAATACCATACTTCTTTTAAATACATTGCCTAAGCAGGGTATTCAGTCTTTTTTACAGGTGCTGCTGCCAATTTAGATCTCAGCGCAGGTTTTTATTTCATTTTTATTTATTCTTTAGGAGTTGTTGGAGACTGGGGACATGCTTCAAGAGACAGTCATAGACTATTACCGCTATGATAGGGCAATCCAGAAACACAGGTAAGTGTCTGCAGGGGCCCCTGAGGGCTGCACAAAAGTGCCAAAGGGCTGTGAATATTTGTTAGAATAGACTCCAAATGCACTGTGTATATATGGGATCAGTTTATTTATACATCACCCCTCAGGATCACCTCATCCAGGGATCTCCATACTTTTCAAACAATGGCCCACTTTATCGTCCTTCAGACATTAGGAGGGCCGGATTGTGGCCAGCAGGGAGAATAAATATGGCCTCAGGGTTGGTGGTCAATAAGAGGAGGAGTATTCTCCCTTTTAGTAGGAGGAATAGTATCCCATCATTGGTATCGTGGAAGATATAGTGCCCCATTGTTGGTGTCAGTGGGAGGAAGTGCCTCATATCAGTGGAAGGAAGGGCCACATAAAGGCTCGCAAAGGGCCACATCTGGCCCTCGGGCCGCAGTTTGGAGACCCCTGACCTAATCCATCAGATGATCATTCCACAGATAACATTCACTTGGGAGATATATGAATCGTCACCTTGATCAGTCTACGCTCCTTTATCTTCCTGGTTTATAATATTCCAAGTAGACCTTTAAAATGTGACCGCATCCTCGGCCTGAGATGTGGTGCGTTTGGAAGGGTTTGCTCCACGCTGCCATTTAATCTTCTTCACAGCTGGATGGGGATTGTGCAGACACACAGTCTGCCTGAGCCTCGGCCTGTCCGCTCATCTGGAGCACAGAGCGGAGAGCAGGAAATTCTAATCACTGTATTCATCGGCCGGGAACTCATTACGGCGCACTAAGAATAGTTTTGCTTTGTTTTATTCCAGTCCTGTCCACGTTTTTTGGTGTGCGTCTAGCTTCTGCCCTTTTGCAGATTTCAGCACGAGTGCCAAGTATAATTACACGGTGGAGGCTGCTGTGACAAGACCACATGTGTTGGATGTGCATTCCTGCTTCATTGTACAGTAACGGACACAACTGCTAACAATAGGAGTACTCAGAAGTTAGTAAACATATTTAAAGGGTAACTCTGCATTCCTCTGACTGAGTTGGTGTTGTAAGTCAAAAGCAGGGAAACTTTTATAAAGGGTTTTCTATTTACAGAGTATGAAAATCTGCCACTTTCTATGGGTCACCCGAGCTTACTTCCAGATCACACCCAGGTAACCCCTTCATTGCTAACAGTAACATGCCTCATTCCAGCACAGTGGTGTAGTGAGTAGCACTCTCGCCTAGCAGTAAAAAGGGTTGCTGGTTCGAATCCCGACCACGACACTACCTGCCTGGAGTTTGCATGTTCTCCCTGTGCCTGCGTGGGTTTTCTCCGGGTACTCCGGTTTCCTCCCACACTCCAAAGACATGCTGGTAGGTTAATTGGCATCTGCCTAATTTGGCCCTAGTATATGAATGTGAGTTAGGGACTGTAACGAGACCCTTGCTCGCTCGCTTCCGCTCTCCCGACACTCCTCTGCTACTAGTGAGTCAGCTTGCAGATCGCAACGTTTGATGGTTCGGTCATCCAAGGCTCTGGGATCCGAACTACAGCTATGTGCCGTTCGGGATCCATTAGAACAAACACCAGGCAGGCTGTATGTAAGTTCAAACAGGAAGACCTTTATTGGAAGTACACAACACACTTTTAAACAGAATTTGGAACATCCCGCCCCCAACAATCGCTTTCCTATTGGTCAATTGTAAAATACATGGAGTTCTCCTTCAGGTCCTCATAACCATGCAAATGAGGACTTGAAAAGGAGTTCAGCAGGGATTGGTCCGATAGCTTGAATGGAGGGACTGTTATGTGTATTGAGACAGAAGCCCCAGGGGGCAATCAATGTACACAAAAGCCAGACACAGAACAATGGAGCCGTCTGGAGCTTTAAGACAGGTAAGAAGACCCCCCACTGTGTAACAGCTTTCAAGGAGGCACACTTCTGCATTCCAAGGTCCATGACAGGGACCTTAGATTGTAAGCTCCTTGAGGGTAGGGACTGATGTGAATGTACATTGTATATGTAAAGCGATGTGTAAATTGACAGCGCTATATAAGTACCTAAATAATAATAATTCCCACGGGCGTACCTGAGTGTATACCTGTGCATAGACAAAAAATGGGTAGTGGCGCTGCTAAATAGTATGAGACTTAATACATTAGTTTAGGGGTGTCAAACTCAATTTCATCGCCGCATCAGCATTATTATTGCCCTTAAAAGGGTGGTTGTATCTGTAAGATTTGATGTCCAGCCCATCCTCTCCCCTTTACATTAGATGTCAAGAGCCAACCCACCATCAGAGGTTGAGTCCCCCACTCTCCCTTATATCACAGTGTCCCCCCCTTTCCTTATGCTGCTGCTGGGAAGAAGCTGGATGCATTGCTTGAAAGCAGAAAGTAATGCCACGTACACACGACCATTTTTAATGGTCTAGAACAGTGGTTCTCAACCTTCCTAGTGCTGTGACCCCTTTCCCAAGTTGTGGGGACCCCTAACAGTAAAATTATTTTAATAGCGAGGGTTGTCAGCATCCAAGACAAGTAATTTGTGCCCCAAACCCATGGACATTCAATGGCACATTTTAGGATGTACTTCTCTTTCTTTGTTCTTCTTTCTTTCCCTTTTATCTCTCTCTATCTTAATTTCTTGTTTGTTTTTTTCCTCATCCCTCTCTCTAGCCGTCTTTTTTGTTCTTTCTCTTATTCTTTCTCTCCCTTTTTCTTTGTTCCTCCCCTCTATTTTTAGAGGCGGGGAGTTGGGATGAGTGGCAATGTTAGGGGAAGTTCTGATTGGCCAACTTGGGTGCTCTTGATGAAGGTCATCTGCTGATCTGAGAACTGTAGTGGGGACTTTTAATGGCAACTCTAATCACAGGTAGTGTTACCCGCTATGTCTCCGACTTTGTGGTGTCTCATAACGGTGACTATGAGACATCACTGCGGTGGTCAGTAATGTGCTCACCCCCTCCTGGGAACTACATGTGTGTGGCAGGACGCTCTCTACATGTTAGAGACTTCAAGGAGGTGTGAATTACTGGGCGTGCCGCAGCATATACGGGTAAATGTAGTTCTTACATGAACGAACGATGCAAACCAGGAAGTGAATGAGAGAACAGAAACTAGAACGCCGGAGGTGATATAGATGAAGGAATTTAATAGGTATTTACTCGTTTTTTTAACAGAATCATTACACTATTCTGTCTGTCTACCTTGCAGACATTCATTTTAGGCAAAAAAAATGTTTCCTTTAATTTCTGAACTCATTTGTTTTGATGTCGTTGTATGTATGGATTGCATGGGTTGTTACCAACATGAGGTGAGATTTCATGTCAATAGTAAAACACACACACACACACACACACACACACACACACACACACACACACAATTTTTCAAGCTCAGGTCAAGGAAAAAAGAAAACATGCTACAAATCTCAGATCTCACGCTGCCTGCCACATTTCTGTATTTTGTTTTAGCTAACTGAAGCAAATTCAGTATCTACCAATCAGAAGAGAGAAAATACTCAATGCCAACAGGAAATAATCATAATTCCAGAGCTCATGTGGAATGCCATTCATTAGACTTGCTTTTTAAATTAGCATTAATAGTAGTCATGACACACCAGTCAAATATTGCTTCTGTTTTCATTCAACGGTTTGATGAAAGGAGTGTAAGGCCCCGTACACACGAGAGGATCGATCCGCTGGAATTTATCCGCGGACCGGTTTCAGCGGATAGATCCGCGGATATTTTTCCGGGCGATGGATTTCCAGCGGATCAAAATTTCTTAGCATGCTAAGAAATCTATCCGCTGGAATCCAGTCCAGCGGATTGATCCGCTGGTCTGTACAGACTCAGCGGATCAATCCGTCCGATTCCCTCCCTCGCATGCGTCGTAATGATTCGACGCATGCGTGGAAGTCCTTATATTACAGCGTCGCCGCGTCATTGCGACACGTCACCGCGGAGGGAATTCCGCAGGGATTTTGATCTGATGGTTAGTACAACCATCAGATCAAAATCCGCCAGAGGATTTTTCCGCGGAAACGGTCCTCCGGACCGTTTCCGGGGATAAATCCTCTCGTGTGTACTAGGCCTTAGAGAACCTGGTGAAGAGATTTTAAAGGGCCAATTTATATAAGACTATGCACAGATATTTAATAAAAGACTTAAAAGCTTTTATTAAATAAAAGCTTTTATTTAATAAAAGCTTTTATTTAAATGTAATGTATCCTGAAAAAGTGTATGTTAGTGCAAATAAAAAAAGTATGTTAGTGCAAATAAAAATAGTATCACGGACAGTACTCAATTTTCTCTGTCACAATTGCAATAATACGGCTACATTCACGTCAGGGGTTATTTAAGAAAGGCAAATCCACTTTGCACTACAAATGCACTTGGAAGTGCAGTCTCTGTAGATCTGAGGGGGATATTCAAGGAAAATAAAAACAGCATTTTAGCTTGCACATGATTGGATGATAAAATCAGCAGAGCTTCCCCTCATTTCAGATCTATCCCTCAGATCTACAGTGGCTGCACTTCCAAGTGCACTTACAAGTACACTGGCAGTGCACTTGTAGTGCAAAGTGGATTTGCCTTTTGTAAATGACCCCCATTGAGTTACCAAGAGACAGCCAAGGAACCTTAGGCCTTGTACACACGACCAGACATGTCTGATGAAAACGGTCCGCTGAACGTTTTCATCGGACATGTCTGCTGGGAGGTTTTGGTCTGATGTGTGTACACACCATCAGACCAAAATCCCAGCGGACAGAGAACGCGGTGACGTATACGACACCGACGTTCTCTAACACGGAAGTACAATGCTTCCACGCATGCGTCGAATCAATTCGACGCATGCGCGGGATTTCGGTCCGCTGGTTAGACGCACTAACCAGCGGACATGTCCGACGGACAGGTTTCCAGCGGACAAGTTTCTTAGCATGCTAAGAAACTTTTGTCCGCTGGAAACCTGTCCGCTAGGCCGGAAAAATGTCCGCTAGGCCCTACACATGGTCGGACATGTCCGCGGAAACTGGTCCGCGGACCAGTTTCAGCGGACATGTTCGGTCGTGTGTACAAGGCCTTAAGGATTTAGAGAAGATCTGTAAAGAAGAGTGGAGCAAAATCCCTCCTGAGATGTGTGGAGACCTGATCACAGACTACAAGAAACTTCTGACCTCTGTGCTTCCCAACAAGAGTTTCTCCACCAAGTACTAAGTCATGTTTTGCTTGGTGACCAAATACTCATTTTACTCATGGAACTGCAAATTAAAGTGGATGTAAACTCTCACTTATATGGTGTAAATAAGATTACTGTGTTACCAAAGTAACAAAGGAACAGCTGCTAGCACAACAATGTGACCAATTGTGTAAAAGTATATGGAAATAGTGCTCCGCTAAGTGTGCATGTGACTAAACACATGTATATTGAATTAATAAGTAAACATTGAATACACACATATACAAATAAATATAATAGTGATATCCAGACAAAATGAAAATATAATAAATAAAGTGCAAGTGCTATAAACTGGCTGGCCATCCCATCAGGGATCCCGACATAAACAAAATACAACAAAGCAACAAGTCCATCAGCATCAGTGTGGAACTGTACTCGCAAAAACAACACTTGACAAGTATAACAAATAAAGAGCAAAGTCTTGTGTGAATAATCAAAGGTTCTGTGAAGTACAACACCCGGGACTGTGCTTCCACTACCCAGGGGAGGGGTAGGTACTCTTTTTTTTAAATCAAAAACAACGTTTATTGAGCATAAAGATAAAGGATTACATACATATTAAGGGGTAGGTACTCTTACCAGATGATGTGGACACACATGCCAGCGGTGGTGGGTCAAACAAGTATGGATAGTAGGGTTGTCCCGATACCACTTTTTTAGGACCGAGTACAAGTACCGATACTTTTTTTCAAGTAGTCGCCGATACCGAATACCGATACTTTTTTTAAATGTGTCCCCAAATGCAGCCATGTCCCTCACATATGCAGCCATGTCCCTCTAGCCATGTCCCTCACATATGCAGCCATGTCCCTCACATATGCAGCCATGTCCCTCCAGCCATGTCCCTCACATATGCAGCCATGTCCCTCCAGCCATTTACCCCATACCTTTGCCGCCGAAAGCCGCCGCCACCGCATGGAGAAAATCACAGCATTCATTTGAATAGCTGTTTTGCCCACGTGTATAGACACTCCACCTTGCTCGGAATTGGACAGATCACATTCACCCATCCAATCCCGAGCAAGGGGGAGTGTCTATACGCGCGGGAACACTACAGCTATTCAAATGAAAGCTGTGATGTTCCCGCACGCTGTTTAACCCATGCGGCGGCTTTCGATGCGGCGGCGCGATGCGGCGGGGGGGGGGAAGTATTCTATTTAGGTATTGGGGGTATTTGCGCGAGTACGAGTACTCCCGCAAATACTCGGTATCGGTCCCGATACCGATACTGGTATCGGTATCTGGACAACCCTAATGGATAGATAACGGGATCTCGGGCCACGATCTTTAAAGATTAAAGGATGGGGACACATACGTCAGTCGGTAGCGTTGAGGCGAACAGACCTTGGTTGGATACAGGAACTCGAGCCTCAATATTCCAAATGATGTCCACAGATCTCTCATCCACCAAGCGATGAAAAGTGGGAGTCATAAAAAAGAAGAGGTCTTCCACATGGTATAGATCAGAAATGTATACATTTATAAAAAAAAAAAAATGCTGACATCTCTACAGATGTATGCAATAAAATGTGATCACAAATAAACTAAAAATAGGCGCAGTATCAAGAGCTGGCAAGCAGTTAACTGACGCGTTTTGTCCTAAAGGACTTCAACTGGGGTATATGTGATCACATTTTATTGCATATATCTGTAGATATGTCAGCATTTTATTTTAAATACATTTATACATTTTTTTGACCTATGCCATGTGGAAGCCCTCTTTAAAGAAAGGTCAAATTTCATGAATCAGGTTTACATCCACTTTTATTTATAGCATTTGCTTTATGTGTTTCTTTCTGGTTGATATTCTGTCTCTATCATTTAAAACACACCTATGATAAAAATGATAGACCTTTAATGTCTTTGTAAGTGGACAACCTTACAAAATATATATACAGTGTGTGTGTGTATATGTATATGTGTATATATATATATATATATATATATATATATATATATATATATATATATATATATACTGTATATAAAGACTGAAGTGAATGCTGAATACTGTCATATCTACATAATAAATTAAAAGATGACCCTTCCTTTTAAAAGAAGATATATGCAGAAGATATACTATATACCTTTTATAGGGTCCTCATGTCAACCACCTGTATATAGATTAGACATATAGGACAGTAGTGCCATTTTCCTGTAGCACAGAGTCTCTGGAAACAATCCTTTTATATATATTTCCAGACTTTTTTCACAATTGCGTTGCAAGACCTTTGCATTGCATTGCTTAACCACTTAAGGACCACCGCATGTACATATACGTCCACAATATGGCACGTACAGGCACATGGGCGTATAGGTACGTCCTCGCCTATTAGCGGGTGGGGGGTCCGATCGGGACCCCCCCCGCTACATGCGGAGGTCGGGTCCGCTCGGGGAGCGATCCGGGACCACGGCGCGGCTATTTGTTTATAGCCGCTCCGTCGCGATCGCTCCCCGGAGCTGAAGAACGAGGAGAGCCGTGTGTAAACACGGCTTCCCCGTCCTTCACTATGGCGGCGCATCGATCGCGTCATTCCCTTTATAGGGAAGACACGATCGATGACGTCATTCCTACAGCCACACCCCCAAACAGTTGTAAACACATACTAGGTGCACCCTAACTCCTACAGCGCCACCTGTGGTTAACTCCCAAACTGCAACTGTCATTTTCACAATAAAGAATGCAATTTAAATGCATTTTTTGCTGTGAAAATGACAATGGTCCCAAAAATGTGTCAAAATTGTCCGAAGTGTCCGCCATAATGTCGCAGTCACGAAAAAAATTGCTGATCGCCGCCATTAGTAGTAAAAAAAAAATAAAAAATAAAAATGCAATAAAACTATCCCCTATTTTGTAAACACTATACATTTTGCGCAAACCAATCGATAAACGCTTATTGCGATTTTTTTTACTAAAAATAGGTAGAAGAATACGTATCGGCCTAAACTGAGGAAAAAAAATGTTTTTATATATGTTTTTGGGGGATATTTATTACAGCAAAAAGTAAAAAATATTGCTTTTTTTTCAAAATTGTCGCTCTATTTTTGTTTATAGCGCAAAAACTAAAAACCGCAGATGTGATCAAATACCACCAAAAGAAAGCTCTATTTGTGGGGAAAAAAGGACTACAATTTTGTTTGGGAGCCACGTCGCACGACCGCGCAATTGTCTGTTAAAGCGACGCAGTCCCGAACTGTAAAAACACCTTGGGTCTTTAGGCTGCATATTGGTCCGGGGCTTAAGTGGTTAATACACTAGTGGAAATCCTTTGAAGATGATGCTGCAATCTAGGAACTTGTATAGTGTCTGCAATAAAGTGACGCATGCGATTAGCTGGATAACATCTGCTGTTTTTTTACTTAAAGAGTAAACAAGCCAAAAGTAAAATGAAAAGCCTGTTACTGGATAAAATATCACCAGCTTTTGCTGCATTATTCAGCTTCAATCCAGAGATTTTGACCACAGTGCTTTTCTCTGCTTCTAGATGTCCTCACGACCCAACTTCCTCTGAGCCCAGGTTTTCCTGGACCCCCCGCCGCCCAGCCTGTGACTGTTCAGTGAAAAGAGAAGCAGCATCTCTCTGTCACTTTGCTCTCTCCTCCTAATGATTGGAATGTTGGCTCAAACTTGTGTTGCATGCACACGGTCCCGCAAAATTCCGATCGCCAGGAACGCGGTTATGTACAACACTACAACGAGCCGAGAAAAATTTAGTTCAATGATTCCGAGCATGCATTAAATTGATTCCGAACATGTGTGTTTTTTTGCGTGTCGGATTTGCATACAGACGGAATTTCCGACAATAACTTTTCTTGTCAGAAAAATTGAGAACCAGCTCTCAAATTTTTGCTGTCGGAAATTCAGACAGAAAAAGTCAGATGGGGCCTACACGCGTACGGAATTTCTTGACCAAAAGCTCACATCGAACTTCTCTTGTCGGAATTTCCGATCATGTGTACACGGCATAACAGCATGCTTCTTGTCAGCACATGAATTGATTGGCTCCTTGTGCTGCTTCTTCCTCTCTAATTCCAGCCCAGTTGTATCAGGACTGCAAGAGGCTGATGGCAGGTCAAAATTTAAGTACTTACACTGCTTTTATCTAAAAAATACATTTAGTGATGTATTAATATTGTGTCTTTTAAATCTGCATAGAGCTCAGATTCAGCTGAAATAAAGGTCAGCAAACAGAGAACGCATTGCCGTATTTATAAAAAACCCTATTTGCACGATAAATGATCATGTGGTATTTTTATAGTTTCTTTTATTCCATAATTACAAACTGGTGACTTTACTTTCACCTTTTATTTTCTGTAGGTCTGTCCTTTTTTTCTACCTCTGAATCTGGTGTAGATCTGCAAAGTGCAGTTATAGTGAAAAGTAGATTTTTTTTTTAAAGTGGAAGTTCATGCAAAATCTTAAATCCCTGCATCTATAGACACCACGGATCTAACACTAACCTGTCTATCCCTGTAACATAACGAGTATACATACATTTTTGGAAGCCGATCTGACCCCCTCCGACCGAATCCACTGTAGAGGCAGTGCAAAGGAACGGAGCACAACGGAAGACTCATATTTTACGGCCTAGTCACTGTCTATTAATTTCACAGCCGTTGTCCTCTGTGTCTTCTTCAGAGCTTCTGGCGCTGGAGACCGGGTCGGAGCGGGTCAGATCGGCTTTCAAAAAGGTACGTATACTCATCTTTTCTTTACAGGGGGTAGAAGGTGGAGGAGATCTGGAGAAGGTAGACTTTTATCTTCTCTTTAATGTAGGCGCTCTGCATGTGCTTACCCTGGATCAGAGTGATGCATTGCCATGGTGCAAGTGAGCCGACCACCATCACCATAGCAAAGAATGATACTGTACATCCTGGCACTAGAGCATGGGTGGTCCTCAAACTCTGGCCCTCCAGTTGTTCAGGAACTACAATTCCCATCATGCCTAGTCATGTCTGTGAGGCCCCGTACACACGACCAAGTTTCTCGGCAGAATTCAGCCAGAAACTCGATCGGAGCCGTATTCTGCCGAGAAACCCGGTCGTGTGTACACTTTTGGCCGAGGAAACCGACGAGGAACTCGTCGAGCCAAATAGAGAACATGTTCTCTATTTCCTCGTTAGTCAATGGGAAAAGTTGGCTCGCCGAGATCCACGGCGGCTTCACAAGGAACTCGACAAGCAAAACGATGTGTTTTTTGCCCGTCGAGTTTCTCGGACGTGTGTACGGGGCCTGAATGTCAGAGTTTTACAATGCCTCATGGGATGTGTAGTTCTGCAACAGCTGGAGGGCTGTAGTTTGAGGATCCCTGCCCTAGAGCATCTTTGGTTATTTTGGTGCTGGTGGCGGGCCTTCCCACACCATGGCAACTCATGATACTGTTTCAGGGCCGACTGGGTCACATGATAATGGCACCCCAGAGTTCCGCAGCACCCTGGTTGAGAAACACTGGGTTAGTTAGAGCTTGGAGCATATAGGAGAACGTGTTTTTTGGGTTTTTTGACACTGAAATCTCCCAGCATAAAAACCATGGAAATGTCAGAATATGCAACCACAGTATCTATTTTTTTTATATATAAAAGCTGTCACTGAACATCATCCTTTCCCTAAGTAGCTCTCACATGCTCCCCTTTTGTTCCACTTCTGGATTTACCCACACAAGTGAATTCCAGGTGTAGCGCCTTACCTTGCCTGCCACGTTTACCTTACTGCCATAGACACATGCCTTCTATGTGACAGCAGCAATGAAGTATGTTGTTTTTTGAGCTTAGGATAGTCACAGACCAAAAAAAATTCAAAGCTTCTGAACATATGGAGCATCCAGATGTTCAGCAAAGGCATTTATAAAACGTGTGTGAGCACCAGAAAAGTCAGAATGAAATGGACCTGACATATGTTCATACATTGTAGACCAGAAGGTCTCTGCTTTATGTCAGAGGTGGCCTGGCATCTTTCATAAGTATTAAGTCCTACCTTCCTTTATTAGCGTTGTTATGTTTGGTATCAAACTGAAATATTTTTTATTTAATCTCCCCAAATTTTTTGTTAAAGCGGGGGTTCACCCTAAAAAAAATTTTTTTTCTACCATGCCATCCAGCATACTAGCGCAAGCTACAGTATGCCTTTATTTTATTTTTTTTGCGCCGTACTCACAGTTTAATCCCGTAGTTAAGTTTCAGACTCCCCGCGAGGAGTAGGCGTTCCTATGCAGAGGGAAACATGATTGACGGCCGGCTATGGCGCGTCACGCTTCCCGAAAATAGCCGAAATAGGACTTGGCTCTTCACGGCGCCTGCGCAGTTAGCTCCTAGTCTGTGCGCAGGCGCCGTATAGCGTTGTGAAGAGCCGAGTCCTACTCCGGCTATTTTCGGGAAGCGTGCCATAGCCGGCCGTCAATCATGTTCCCCTCTGCATAGGAACGCCCATTCCCCGCGGGGAGTCTGAAACTTAACTACAGGATTAAACTGTGAGTACGGCGCAAAAATAAATAAATAAAGGCATACTGTAGCTCACGCTAGTATGCTGCATTTCATGATAGAAACTTGTTTTTTAGGGTGAACCACCGCTTTAAGTACATTTTCTGATATCCATTGAAGGAGTATCACTCTTAGGGCAAAAATAGAGTGTTGTGTCCACCAATGCAATAAAGCCTGCTACTCAGTATCATCCATCGTAATGATTCTTTATTGACTACTACAGCAGTAACACGTTAATGCGTTCCAACTGAAGACTTACTCATAGCATATCATGCTATAAGTAAGGCTTCAGCCGAAACACATTAGTTTGGTATTGCTGTACCCTGCCAAGTAGTCAATAAAGAATCATTATAATGGATGACACATAGAAGCCGGCTTTATTGCATTGTTGGATTATTGCTATAACTTAAAGGCACTTGGGCCAGAGCGCCATCTTCCAGTCCCCCAGGTAATTTGTGATAGAGCACGTTTTTTATTTTTTGTGTTGAGTCCACCTATTTTTTTTATCTCTAGTACAGTCTCATTTTGACTATTCCTTAAGACCCCTTTCACACTGGGCGCTTTGCAGGTGCTATTGCTCTAAAATAGTGCCTGCAAACCGACCTGAAACAGCGGCAGCTGTTTCTCCACTGTGAAAGCCCAGAGGGCTTTCACACTGGAGTGGTGCGCTAGCAGGACCGCATCTTTGGAGCGGTGAAGGAGCGGTGTGTTTGCTATTAGCAGGAGCAACCTTATGCTAAAGGCGCCGTACGGAAACTCCGTACCTTGCGTACGCAGGGCCCGCGCAACTTTTGTGAATCGGTGGTAGTATGCAATTTGCATACTACACGCCGATCACAAAGACAGCGCCCCCTAGCGGCCAACGCAAAAATGCAGCCTGGGATGTGAAGGCATAAGGAGGCTTATGTTTGTCACATCCTAGGCTGCATTCGGTGTAACGAGGTTCCTGAATCAGGAGCACTCGTTACACCGGAGCAAGTAAGCACTTGCGCCGCGCAACTATGGTTGCGCGGGCGCAAGTGCTTCTTGAATCTGGGCCATTGTTTTTATGCATTTGCTAATTCCCTGTAGCATTCTCTAAAATTGTTCATGAAAAGTCAAAACACATACATTTCAATAGGTGCCCTCTTAAAGGGGTTAGTTTTTTATTTTCTAAATAGGTTTCTTTAAGCTAGTGCATTGTTGGTTCACTTACATTTTCCTTCGATTTCCCTTTTTTTTTCTTTGTCTGAATTTCTCACTTCCCGTTCCTCCTCAGTAAGCTGTTCTGGCTGACCAACCCCCAGCCAGAACGGCTCGGATGATGGGGGGCAAGCTTACTGAGGAGAAACAGCAAGTGAGAAATTCAGACAAAGAAAAAAAACATTTAGAAGGGAAATCGAAGGAAAAAGTAAGTGAACCAACAATGCACGAGCTTATAGGAACCTTTTTAGAAAATAAAAAACAAAACTTTACAACACCTTTAACTAATGTGCCTCAAGTCTCAGCGACAAAAACAAAAAAAGGTTCCTGCACTACTTTTCTGTGACTTGATTGCCATAGCATAGACTGCAGTGTTAAATCACAGAAGCCGCAAGCAAGTTGCACAACTTTGGGGTCACAGCATTGTGAACTGAGCCTTAGTGGCCATAAAGCTGTATTTTTATTAATCCCCATAATAATAATAAAAAGATATTCAGAAGAAAATATTGCCTAAAGAACATTTATTTTTTGCCCAAATCACACAGAATGAATGTACATGCTAATTCACTGGACGAATGGCTGTTTAATTCTTTTTTTTAATTGACCCCTTAGCATCAGAGTGAGTGTAAAGGCCGTACACACGATAGGATTTTAGGACAATAATTGTCTTGTGTCAGATAATCTGACCGTGTGTATGCTCCATCAGACAATTTTTGGCAGAATTAACAACAAATGTTGGCTGCTCATGCTCACCAACTGTCTGACAATAAATGTGTTACGTCGTATTTTCCGATCGTGTGTACACAAATCCAAAGTAGAAACACGCATGCTCAGAACCAATGCTAAACATCAGACAACAATAGCAGAAGTTGCCCAAAGGGTGGCAGTAAAGAGCTGAAAAACATGTGGTTTGGTGTATGTTGGCTGAAAATGTTCTGCCGCGTGTATGCAGAACAAGTTCACGGACAACGCCCTTCGAACAAAAATCCATGGAAAAGTGTGATGGAAGTCTGATCGTGTGTACGGGGCTAAATTATGCTAAAGAAAATTTGTGTTTTTGCCCAATTCTCACAAAATAAATGTACTTGCAAATTCTCTGGCTGAATTGCAATGCAAGTATTTTATTTTCAAAGCTCCAACTGTATTGGTCCAGAGGAGAGCAAAATAAAGTGCTTGGGAAAACTGTAATCTGTAGGGTTAAAATAAATCCTCCGATACTCCTAAACGCCACTGGGACAATGACATATATATCAGAGAACATGCTTCCTGCACTAGATTTATCTTGCTTCAAGCTCAATGCACACAATAAGTGATGACAAATGAGGCAGAGGGCGATGGTGTCGCCAGTCAGTTGTTTCTAGAGCAGTTTAAAATCTAAGGAGAACCCTAATTCTGTTAATTGCAACAAAGCAATTAAATGTTTTTGTACAGCATTGTTTTAATTTTTCATGTGGTAGTAGAGTGCTGTCAGGTTGACATGTGCAATCCACATGCAAGGAGAAGCATTTGGAATCCACAGGCCTAAACAAACTGTGTAACCACATGGAACGGTCATGAGACTCGGGGCTCGTGCCTGGGGAATGGGAAGGAAGATTTTTATTTCATTTTAATCTGAGATTCCAGGCATTCTCCTGTTCTTCCATAAGGAGGGGTCATATTTTAAAAGTAAACAGGAAATGATGGTTGTTCTATTTATGTCTTTTGGGAAAGCACATTTCCTAGAATTTTTAATTTACTTATTAATCATGTGACAACAATTTATATGGTAATCAGATTTTAGGACAACAGTCTGTCAACGGATAATCCCCTTCCAACGATCGAACCGACCCTATACACACTATATAACTTTTGTTGTCCAATTTCCTTTAGGCCTCGTACACACGACCGGACATGTCCGCTGAAACTGGTCAGCGGACAGTTCCGATCGTGTGTACAGGGTAGCAGACAGATTTCCAGCGGACAAATGTTTCTTAGCATGCTAAGAAACATGTCCGCTGGAAAGCTGTCCGGCGGACATGTCCGCTGGTTAGTAACCTAACCAGCGGACAGATATCTCCCGCATGCGTCGAATGGATTAGACGCATGCGTGGAAGTATTTTACTTCCCGGTTTGGTGACGTGGTGGCGTCAACGTCACCGCGCTGTCTGTCCGCGGGGATTTCGGTTTGATGGTGTGTACAGCCATCCGACCGAAATCTCCGAGCGGACATGTCCGATGAAAACAGTCCGGCGGACCGTTACTCTGATCAGTGCTCTCTGCCATTGGCTGAGAGCGCTGATCAGGAGACGGTCAGCTGGTTTTCCAGCATGCTCGTCCGACAGAAGCTGGCCAAATGGGCAGAATGTCGGCTGTTTTTGTTTGAACCGGCAAATGTCTCCCGACATTCTGCTGGTCTGTACGGGGATTGTGCTTAAAAAAAAATGTTGATTCTTTTTCTCAATATTTGGTATTATGTTTTTTTTCCTCTATTATTTATTATTATATTGTTTTGTGTTAGGGTGAAAACCCACTCATGGTATGAGCTCCATTTGCCCACCAGCGTCTTAAAACGATCTTGCCCGATCTAATTTATCAAAACTGCAGCTAAAGAGAAAAGTAGATGTTGCCTATAGCATCCAATCACATTCAAATTATTTTTCACATGTGGCTTAAGCCCCGTACACACGGGTAAAATGTCGGGAGACATTTGGCGGTTAAAAAAAAAAACTGCTGACATTCTGCCCTTTCGGGCCGGCTTCTGGCGGACGTCCATGCTTGAAAACCAGCAGCTGACCGACTCCCGATCAGCGCTCTCAGCCAATGGCAGTGTTTTGAAAAGAGAGGGCGTCCCCCCTGTCAGAACCAGTGGCGTCTCCAGCTTTCATATTTAGGGGGGGCACATGGGGGGACAGGGACAAAAGTAGGGGGGCCCAACTATAAAATGCAATTATATATATATATATCCTGGGGCCCTTTACTACGATCCCACTATGGGCCCTTTCACATGTTCTGCAGTGAGCTCCCTTCCTACTATACTGGGGCCCCCCAGGGTGGCAGAAAACAAGAGATATATGTCACCAGCACACCAAGAAAATATAAGGGTCCAAAGCAGTGGGAGAACTATCAGGGTTGCAAAGGTTGTCTTGCCACCGGGCCCTGGTGTTCTGCCACAGTGGGGATCCCCAGCTGTCCTGTCCCTGCTATTTACAGCGCTGGTCTGGCGTCTGTCTCCTTGGCAGCGGCGGCAGTCTATTAGGACCTAGTGCTGGTGACATTATGGGTGCATGCAGGGGAAGGCTGGCACTATTAGTTATAGAGAGCCGAGCCCCCAGCTGGTCACCTAGCAGCAGTAATGCTGTATAACCTTCTCTGTTGACATGCTGATCGGCATGTGATCCAGGTGATGCTCCCAGTCAGATCTAATAAACACAGTATTTATTAGCATCAAGAGTACAACCACATAAATATAATCAACCGTATGAAAAGAAAAGGATAATGCAAATATCCTCACATGCAGTGTACATGTGTATATTTAGTAAATGAAAAAGATGTGCCACGTCCTGTAAGTATGAATAGAGAAATAACTGGGGGCGAGTTGATTGGACTTTTCAGGCACTAGTAGCTGGTCAAAGTATAGTCATACAAAGAGTAAGTTCTCTAAAATATTACAAATTTATTAAGACATAGAAAGTATAGTACACGTTAAAAGCATTATCTGCCAAACACAGCAAGACCATCTAGCAAACCAACTGAACAGTGCAAAACCTCCAAACTATTGACAGGAAATTGTAAATGATCAAAAGTAACGAACAAAATTTTGAAAATGGAGTGAAACACTTTCACATAAAGAGCACCCTATGTGTAGTTTCGTAGTCCTGCGTAGTAGTGGAGGTACAGACAGAAAATTGTCTGAGATGTTGAAGTTTGCAGAGTTTGGTTGACTCGACCGGTTTCACGACGCTGCAGTCTCCCGGGAGACTTGTGGATCGAGGGTGTCTCTCTCTATCACTACCTTAGGACTATCTGGTGCCTATCAGCCAATGCAGGCTATTATTTAGGCATATCGCCAGTCTTCCTCTATACATATACTCTAAACCAGGAATGCCATCTTTTGGTGTCTTCTTCAGCTTAACACCAATGCTCTCCACTAAGATTGCTCGCCCTATTTCAGGGCTTATTGTACATTGTTCTACGTCCAGCAGCCAGTTAATCCTATATTAGGATTCTACCTTTCCTAATTTTTGCTATCCATGATTGGATCAGTAATCTGCCTCCAATTCTATCTCTAACCACACTGAGACTCCGTGAGGAAGCGCTGTAACAAGCGTGAAACCGGTCGAGTCAACCAAACTCTGCAAACTTCAACATCTCAGACAATTTTCTGTCTGTACCTCCACTACTACGCAGGACTACGAAACTACACATAGGGTGCTCTTTATGTGAAAGTGTTTCACTCCATTTTCAAAATTTTGTTCGTTACTTTTGATCATTTACAATTTCCTGTCAATAGTTTGGAGGTTTTGCACTGTTCAGTTGGTTTGCTAGATGGTCTTGCTGTGTTTGGCAGATAATGCTTTTAACGTGTACTATACTTTCTATTTCTTAATAAATTTGTAATATTTTAGAGAACTTACTCTTTGTATGACTATACTTTGACCAGCTACTAGTGCCTGAAAAGTCCAATCAACTCGCCCCCAGTTATTTCTCTATTCATAATCAACCGTATGATCAGCAGCCATGTGGGCTCTATGCCTGTAAAGTGTGGGCTTTGATCAATAAAATCACTGATATTTAGGACTAGGATTTGACTAAGAGCATCACCTGGATTGCATCCCGATCAGCATGTCAGAGAAGGGTCCACTGCTGCTAAGCAACCTGCAGGGAGCTCAACTGTCTACAACCAATAGAGATGGGCTCGGGTGTGTTTGAAATCCCACATGCCCGATCACGCCAGGAAGCCGACACTCCACAGTGCTAATCAATGTATGGGCTGCCTAAGAGCTAAGACCAGCCATAGACAGTTTAAATCTCAGCTGGTTCAGCAGAAACTGGTTGAGATTTGAACCATTAATGAGCAGATTCTCTTATAATTATCACTAGTGGTTGCTGTATAGTCACTAGTGATAATCACTGTTTGTCGGGAGAATATAATTGCTGGGCAGGAGGGATATTCCCCTGTCACCACTGTCTGTTGATGGGGGAATCATGCAAGTTTCTTTCCTGCAATCTGTGGATGCAGGAAAGAAATTTGCACCATATATTATCTGCCTAACTGAAAGTGAAAGTAAATTGTGAATGTTTTGAAAGAACAGGAGAGGGGGAGGGAGACAGATGGGGGGGGGGAGAGAAGGGATGGAGATAATGTAGTTCAGTGATTACAGTGTACTGCAGTCTGCAGTGCACACACTTAAACACGGCCCAGGCTAGAATATCTGGTTGTGTGAGCGCTCGCATTATGCAGTGTCGGCGAGCACAGGGAGGGGGAGGAATCCCCCCGCAGAGCTGACTGGGGACGCTCTCCCTCTTGGGGAGCAAAATACAAAAATTGCAAAAAAAAAAAAATGTTTTTTTGGGGGGGCACATGGTGGGGCACAGCATGATGTTGGGGGGGTCAGGGCCCCCTCTGCCCCCCCCTAGGGACGCCTCTGGTCAGAACACAACAGCTCAGCAGGGGATATTGCATTGAATGGTTAGTACAGCGGCTCTGACTGGAGCTGAATTTTTTTTTTTTGTGCAACCCAGCGGGTTGTAGTGTGTACCCGGCTTTAGAAAATGATGAATGAAACTTGGGTAAGAAGCTGAGATTTGTTTTCTTTCAGTTTCCATAGATCAGGTGTCTCGACAAACCACATGTCATGCTGTAAACATGCAATTTTAGTTCAGATGGCAGCTCTGTAAATAACAAAATGATCCAGATTGTCCTTTGGGAGAGATATTGATACAACTTTAAACCGATCTATTCTTTTTAATTGTTTTTATAGGAAATCAATAAATATTTCCATTTTCCCCAAAGGATTTAAGCGGCAAGCTGATCATTTGAAAGATTCTCCAGGTATATACATTACTAATTTCATTTATAAATATTCTAAATGTAAAGCTATCTATCTCTGTGTCTGCATTATGGGTCTGAATATACCATTTAAGATAAAAAAAAATAAAGATTTCAAAGGGATCCACTTAAATAAGTAGTATGGCCTTAAAGGGGTTGTAAAGGTAATTTTTTTCCCCCTAAATAGCTTCCTTTACCTTAGTGCAGTCCTCCTTCACTTACCTCATCCTTCCATTTTGCTTTTAAATGTCCTTATTTCTTCTGAGAAATCCTCACCTTCTGTTCTTCTGTCTGTAACTCCACACAGTAATGCAAGGCTTTCTTCCTGGCATGGAGTGTCGTGCTCGCCCCCTCCCTTGAGGGGGCGAGAAGGGGAGTCAGGACGCCCACTAACACACAGCTCCTTTCTCTATCTGCAACGTAGAGAGTGTCCTGACTCTCCTGCACACGACACTCCACACCAGGGAGAAAGCCTCGCATTACTGTGTGGAGTTACAGACAGAAGAACAGGAAGTGAGGATTTCTCAGAAGAAATAAGGACATTTAAAAGCAAAATGAAATGATGAGGTAAGTGAAGGAGGACTGCACTAAGGTAAAGGAAGCTATGTAGGGATTTTTTTTTTTTTTTTACCTTTACAGCGCTTTTGCTTGCAGGCTGGTGTGAACGGACCTAAACGGAATTGCACTCTACTGTTTTGTTAAAGGGGTTGTAAAGGTAAAAAAAAAAAAATCCTTAAATAGCTTCCTTTACCTTAGTGCAGTGCTCCTTCGCTTACCTCATCCTTCCCTTTTAAATGTCCTTATTTCTTCTGAGAAATCCTCACTTCCTGTTCTTCTGTGTGTAACTCCACACAGTAATGTGAGGCTTTCTACCTGGTGTGGAGTGTCGTGCTCGTCCCCTCCCTTGAGGGGGCAAGCAGGAGAGTCAGGACGCTCTCTACTTTGCAGATAGAGAAAGAAGCTGTGTGTTAGTGGGGTCCTGACTCTCCTGCTTGCCCCGTCAAGTGAGGGGATGAGCACGACACTCCACACCAGGGAGAAAGCCTTGCATTACTGTGTGGAGTTACAGACAGAAGAACAGGAAGTGAGTATTTCTCAGAAGAAATAAGGACATTTAAAAGCAAAATGAGGTAAGTGAAGGAGGACTGCACTAAGATAAAGGAATTTATTTAGGGGATTTTTTTTTTACCTTTACAACCCCTTTAAGGAAGCATGCCTCACGTAACCTTCTGTATATAAGCCCTGCATCTATGCTTTGCATTTTGGTGTTCATTGTACATGCCTTGTTTTTTGGGAGAGAAGAGAGTGGTAAAGTGTATCATGTTGTTGTTACAAATTATGGCGCCTGGTACCTTCAAACCTCTGCCACATGGTAAGCACCCGCTGGGGATCATACCTTGACTACCTGAGGATGGGGGGGCTCTATTTATCATAGCTAAAACCTAGGTACTTACTATCACATTTAGCTGTATCACAGTGCATTTTTCCTTCATAATAAAATATTGTCATACAAGATGTGAAATCATTTACTGAAAGCACAAAGAAAAACAGGATTAACACAGTTTGTATGTAAAGATAGTCCTGTGGGGGCATTTACCTATTATACCTAGTTAAGCAGGTGTTTTCTTTGTCTGCACATGCAAAACAGAGTAAATACTCATGTAAATGGTGGCACCTGTGGTCACCAGAGCTCTCCTGTAAATGATGGTATACAAGGGCTGGGCTACAAGGACAATGTATAGATACATCACATAGATCCGTTCTGACAGGTGGTGATAGTTTCACCTGTATCCAGATATGCCAGAAGGGGAGTGTATTGGAAAACCATTGTTTTAACGGGAATGGCTTTGCACTGTTTTTTTTTTTTATTATGATCAGGGCTATAATAATACCTTTTAAAGCCTATTGCTGCGTACACACGGGGGCAGATTCAGATAGAGATACGACGGCGTATCTCTGAGATCCGAGATCTCTGAGAATCAGTTACGCATAGATCTCCCTAAGATCCGCCAGGTGTAAGTGACTTACACCGTCGGATCTTAGGCTGCAATCTACCGCTGGCCGCTAGGTGGCATTTCGTGTTTTACTCGCGACGAATATGCAAATGAGGATATCCGCCGATTCAGAAACGAACGCTCGCCCGCCGCTTTTTTTTACGTCGTTTGCGTTCGGCTTTTTCTGGCGGATAGTTACCCCTGCTATATGCAGCGTATCCTATGTTAAGTATGGCCGTCGTTCCCGCGCCGAGTTTTGAATTTTTACGTCGTTTGCGAATATGGATGGACGTAATTTACGCTCACGCCGAAACCAATGACGTCCTAGCAACGTCATTTGGAGCAATGCACGCTGGGAAATTTAGCTGGCGGCGCATGCGCAGTTAAATCGGCGCGGGGACGCGCCTGATTTAAATACTACACTCCCCCTAGCCGTGGAATTTTAATTCCGCCGGGGGATTTACGATACGCCGCCGCAAGTTTTGAGGTAAGTGCTTTCTGAATACAGCACTAGCCTCTCAAACTTGCGCCGGCGGATCATAAATCAGATAGATTTCGCGGATCTAAAGATCCGCTGATCTATCTGAATCTGCCCCACGGTGTGTAGGCTCCATCGGACATTCGCTGTCGGAATTTGAGCTGATTCTCAATTTTTCCGACACCAAAAGTTCTTGTCGGAAATACAAATCGTCTGTAGCCAATTCCGACGCACAAAAATCCTACGCATGCTCGGAATCAATTCGACGCATGCTCGGAATCATTAAATTTTTCTTGGCTCGTCGTAGTGTTGTACGTGACCGTGTTCTTGACGTTTGGAATTTCCTACAACATTTGTGTGACCGTGTGTATGCAAGACAAGTTTGAGCGAACAATCCGTTGGAAAAAAAATCCACGGTTTTGATGTCGGAATCTCCGATCATGTGTACGCGGCATTAGACAGAAAATTGCTTGATTCCCCTGATTAACACAGTCAGTGTTGATGGGGGAAACCTTCCTGCAGCGCCATTGTGTTCTCCTGGGGGGGGGGGGGGGGGCACAAAGAGCCTTCTCCATCAGCAGAATACGGTGATCTGGTGAACTAAAACCAGACGGCTGTTTCTACTGAATTCGATCAATGCATCAACTTCAGTAGAACCAACCTGCCAATAGATAGATATACATACAACACCATCTCCACCACTCCTCTTCCTCTTCCTGTTGGGTACCTCAAGGCTTCATCCTTGGGCCCTTCCTATTCTCTCTCTATACCTCTTCCCTGGGCCAGTTGATAATCTCCCCATGGTTTCCAATACCACCTCTATGCTGACAACATTCAGAGCTATCTCTCCACTCTTGAACTTACCCCCTCAATCTCCTCATGTGTCACAGCCTTACTGAGTGACATATCGGTATGGATGTCACACCACTTCCTTAAACTCAATCTTTCTAAAACTGAGCTTGTAATATTTCCTCCTACCGGATCCCCTTCCAATGACTTTACCATTGAGATCAACGGCACAACCATTGGTCCCTCCACACGTGCCAAGGTGCTGGGTGTAATCCTAGACTCTGACCTCTCCTTCAGCCCCCACATCCAATCACTATTTATTTAAATCTTGCCGCCTTAACCTCTGCAACATCTCCAGAATTTGCTCCTCCCTGAGTAGTGGTACCTGAAAACAACTTATTTACTCCTCGGTTTTATCATTTATTCAGGGAAGCCTACCATATCTCCACCTAAGAACTGTACCTGAGTCACCTCCATCAGATATTTAACTTTACTTTTGTACCCCCGTTACATTGTAACGCGCTGCAAAAAACTATTGGCACTATATAAATCCTGTGTAATGATGATAATTCATGTAAGCCAGGGGTGCCCAACCTTTTGAAGCGTGAGGGCCACTTAAGCGACTTGGTAATCGGCTGCGGGTCACAATAAACATAGAGGGCGTATGGCAGGTCCATGTCTGTTCTGCATATTTTATATATTTATTTTTTAGCAGATCGGATTGGAGGTAGGACACAAATCAGTTTACAGCTGCCACTTCTTAGAGGTGAATGGAGGGTCCAAGTGGGTTGGACTGACCGTGTGAAAGGGGCCCAAGGCTTCTTTTACACTGATGCGCTGCGGTTTACCAACGCAGTGTACCTTTGGCTTTCCTGCACTTTGCAATAGACTTGTATTATATTCTGCAGGTTTGGTGCACTTTCAGAAAGCTCACCAAACTCAGAGGTAATAACAGAAGTCTATGGCTCAGTGCAGGTAACCTGCAGGAGCACTGCTCTGCATCTGCAGGTCAGTTTGAAAGCAGCCCAGTAATCACTGCAGAACAGATATGCCCATATATACACTGTGATTTTAGTAATAAACCTACCTTTAATAATGGTATTCTATTCTATTCCATCCCAGAGCAGGAGGTCGCGGGCCATGTCAGAGGGCTCTGCGGGCCACATGTGGCACCCGGGCCACTGGTTGGGCACCCCTGACGTAAGCTGTAATAACGACCAGAGTAATCAAAATGATAGGCATCACAGCATACCAATGTGCCTAAGAAGCCTTGCCTCAGTGCAATGTAACATGCTTTACTGGGCAATGTGGTAGCAAGTGTGTTACCGCAAAGAAATATTGTGAACCCAGCCAAAAACTGTTACAAGGTTTCCTGGATGGCAGGGCCACTAGTAAATACTTATCTCCCAACATTTTGAGATGGCAATGAGGGAAACCTACTAGTAAATGTATGTAGGCATAGAACACGCCCTCCTCTGCCACGCCACTTAAAGGGGACATAACCCAATAAAGGGTTAATTAAATCCACAACTGTTTTATTACCACTAATATTCCTTTATATCGGCTTTTAAAATTGACAAAAGCAGCAATTTAGAAATTGAATGAAAGGTTTAGCACTGGGAAACACTTTTTGAAAGATAAACAGTGCATTTTATATACATCTATATAGATCAGAGCAAAATGAGGGACAAATAAAGAGGGACAGAGGGACTTTGCTCCAAATCAGGGACAGTCCCTCAAAATCAGGGTTGGGAGCTATGTAAGTAGATGACTTTTTATATTCAAAACTTTCATCAAATGAATCTACACTTAAAGCGGATGTGCCATGGGAACAAAATATTAAAAGTCAGCAGCTACAAATACTGCAGCTGCTGACTTTTAATATTAGGACACTTACCTGTCCTGGAGTCCAGCGCCGATCGCAGCAGAGCACGAGCGATCGCTCGTCACTCTGCTGCTCCCCCCGCCATCCACGCTGAGGGAACCAGGAAGTGAAGCGCTGCGGCTTCACTGCCCGGTTCCCTACGGCGCATGCGCGAGTCGCGCTGCGCCCGCCGATTGGCTCACACGCTGTGTGCTGGGAGCCGAGTGTTCCCAGCACACAACGGGCGACAGACGGGATGTGACGGAATGCCCGTCTTTCGCCCGTATCGTGTGGCCGGAAGTGGGTGCAAATACCTGTCTTTAGACAGGTGTCTGCACCCCCCTCCCCCTGAAAGGTGTCAAATGTGACACCGGAGGGGGGGAGGGTTCCGATCAGCGGGACTCCACTTTAGGGTGGAGCTCCGCTTTAACAATTTACCGTATTTGCCGGCGTATAAGACGACCCCCTAATTTTCCAGCTTAAATGTTGGTTTTGGGATATGCTCGCCGTATAAGATGACCCCCTTCCTACTAGTCATGCCTCGCCTCACTGTGCCACCATTACATACCAGACTGTGCCACCATTACATGCCAGACTGTGCCACCATTACATGCCAGACTGTGCCACCATTACATGCCAGACTGTGCCACTACATGCCTCACTGTGCCATTACATGCCAGACTGTGCCACCATTACATGCCAGACTGTGCCACTACATGCCTCACTGTGCCATTACATGCCAGACTGTGCCACTACATGCCTCACTGTGCCACTACATGCCAGACTGTGCCACTACATGCCTCACTGTGCCATTACATGCCAGACTCACTGTGCCCCATTACATGCCTCACTGTGTCACTGCATGTCTTGACGATCCCTTACCTTATCCTAAGACATGCAGTATCTGTCAGACCGCGGCCGTCCATTTTTTCAAAAGCCGCGCCTCCTCCTTCTGCTGTTCTGTGATAGGCGGAACACTCAGCTTCCCAGGAGACACTGTGTTCAGTGTTCGCCTATCACGGAGGCCCTCTCGGTCTCGGACAGCAGAAGGAGGAGGCGTGACTTTTGAAAAATGGACGGCCGCAGTCTGCATGTTAGGTTACCGGCGTATCAGACGACCCCCGACTTTTAAGAAGAATTTCAGGGGTTAAAAAGTCGTCTTATACGCCGGAAAATACGGTAAATTGCTTTAATGTTTTGGTGGCCCTTTTTAATATTCAAACTGTTTTTTTTATTAAGTTGATTGGTCCTTTAAGGGAAGCGTCCATTTGGGATTTGGTGAGTTGGGAACAAAGCATTGTGTAAGACATCGGCTTGTTGGGAACAGCAGATCCTTTTCTTAAAAGTCACACCATGTTCGAGGTTGTGAAATAATGCATCCTTGTTTTGTAATTTCCTGATTCTAGACGGAATAATTCATCCTGTATTTTCTGCATTGTACATGAAGCTGCTGGTGTATCATACAGACAGTATGTATCGGGTCAGCATGGCAGAGCGTACTGTTGGGAAATGCTCGCTGGCCATGTGCTGTTCACTGTTGTACATTACAAAAAGAGTTGTGTTTGACTCAACTGCTTCTGGCACAGAAAGCGCAATGCAGGAAGACGATATGTAACCACTTAATATCTATTCATAGTAGATATACAGCTGATCATGGACACTAGAGGGTGGTCAAGCATGCAGGCACAATTAAAGCCACCCTCAGGCATGTGTGACGGTCAGTGCTTCTCCTCGGTGCCTATGGAGGGAGACTGGAGAGGAGTACTGCAGGCACATCCCACACTAGTTTATTAGGGCCAACATCGGTTTTTGGTGCGTTCCAGTCACTATTCCCTTACACGTACCCGAGTTGACAGTTGGCAGTGTGTGCAGGTAGCTGATACACATTTGATTGCTGCCCATGTGAAATATCGAGATTGGTAGATTGTCATTTTTTTACTGTATCTCTGAGCACTTAAAGTAGTGAAGACAGGCAAGTCTCTGACATGATATAAACACCGATCAGCCATAACATCAAGATCAGTGATAGGTAAAGTGAATAACATTGATTATCACATTACAATGGCATCTGAAAGTTGGTGGGATATATTCGACAGCAGCAAGCAAATGTTGTTCATGTGTTGAAAGCAAAAAAAATGGGCAATGCAGTATGTTGTATATGGGGCTGTATAGCCACCAATCATTCAGGGTGCCCATGCTAACCGGTGTCCACAGCCAAAAGCACCTATAATGGGCACATGAACATCAGAACTGAACCACGGAGCAATAGAAGAAGGTAGCCTGATCCAATGAATTACGTTTCGTTTTAAATCATGTGGATGGCCAGGTGTTTATGCATCGCTTACCTGGGGAAGAGATGGCACCAGAATGCAGTATAGGAATAAGGCAAGCCAACAGAGGCAGTGTGATGCTTTGGGCAATGTTCTGCTAGGAAATCTTGGGTCCTGCCATTCATGTTGAGGCTACTTTGACTTGTACCTAAACATCGTTTTTGACCCAGTACACCTCTTCATGCGCAGTAGGAAACGGGCAGTAAAGCCGCAAGGCTCCACTGTCTGTTTCCCTTAGTGAGGATGGCGGTGCTGGGACCTGCCACGATCGAGGGATCGACCTCGGGGGGTCGACATTGCGGGCGCCTAAAACAGGTAAGTGTCCTTATTAAAGTGGTTGTAAACCCCTCCTTACAACTTGCACCTACAGGTAAGCCTAGATTAAGGCTTACCTGTAGGTGCAAGAACTATCTCCTTAACCCACACGGTTAAGGAGATATTTGCAGTAAGAACTGCACCGATGTCTACAGCGCATGCACAGACAACGGCACAGGCGCACTGAGCGTGCCATTTTTGTGAAAAGGATAATAGGGGGTTGAGTGAGTGAGTGAGTGAGTGAGTGAAAAACTTATATAGCGCTACACATGCGAACTAAATCGTCTCTGGGCGCTTGTTTGGCCAGTTCTCCTTTTGGACCTTAAAAGAGATGGGTTTTGATCTTTCTCCTAAAGACCAGGTGGTTCTCCTCCAACCGAATGGAGGTTGGTAAAGTGTTCCAAAGCCGAGGGCCTTGGACAGCTAATCTTCTTTCTCCTTTGGACTTGTATCTGGTTTTAGGGATTTGGACTAGATTTTGGTCGGAGGATCGCAGAGTGCGACTGGGGTTAATGCCGTAATCCCACACATGTGCAGGGATCTGCCGATCCCGCGCCGTGGGCAGGAGTGACGTCATCGCCCGATCCTGCCAGTCACAGCGCCCGAGCGGCGATACAAGGAGAAAGATCGGAGGAGACATGGTGGCGGAGGGGACCGAGGAGAACTTCAGGGGGCTTCGATCTCAGGTAAGTCAATCATAATGAGCTAGTATGCATAGCATACATTATGACTTTCTCTTGCAGGGTTTTAAGAAAAAAAAAAAAGTTTGAGGGTTTACTTCCTCTTCAAAGTGTTTGTAGCTGCTGACTGAAAAAAAAAAATCGTGGGTGGAACCCCGTTTTAAGTGTGTCCTAGAGAGTGATTCTAACTGTGCGGAGTGTGGGGTACCAGTGACATGACAGCGATCACTGCTCCCGATGACAGAGCAGTAGATCCCTGTCATGTCACTAGGCAGACCAGGGAAATGCCTTGTTTACATCTCCCCGTTCTGCCTCTCGGTCTCCCGATCAAGGGCCGCTGGCGAACATTGAGTTCGCGTGACCCACTGGCACACTCCCGAGGCGTGCGATGGCGCGCACACGCAAGACTGCAAATTCAAAGGGACGTGCCTGTGCGCCCATTTGCCTGCCTGTGACATTCTGCCGACGTATATGTGTGTGCAGCGGTCAGCAAGTGGGTATAGAAGGTATTGAAACTGCCATTACCAACTTGTATTTGAATATCCTTACTTCTCTGTTCCCTGTAGCCAGTGCAGATGGAACTGCCAACCTGCATTATATTTTTATATTTCCGGATCAATGATTCATTGAGTGGTGTAACAAGAATGGGGAATGGTGCCATGATAAGCAAAGTGGAAGTGCCAACTTCCAGCCTTTTGGACTTTGCAGCGTTAAAGGCAACGTGCATATGTGATAACTGCTGCTCTTCCTTAGAATTTATGATTTGCCTAAAAAGTGCAAAGGTGATGTTTTATTAACCTTTACATCTGTTAGATTATCTCTTTTTATATACAGGTGGAACTCGAAAAATTAGAATATCGTGCAAAAGTTCATTTATTTCACTAATGCAACTTGAAAAGGTGAAACTAATATATGAGATAGACTCATTACATGCAAAGCAAGATAAACGACGTAAATCCCGATTCACGGACGACTTACGCAAACAACGTAAAAAATTCGAATTTCGACGTGGGAACGGCGGCCATACTTAACATTACTATTCCAACTAGGGCCTAGCTCTAACTTCACGCGGCCTATCTCTTACGTAAACGGCGTAAAAGTACTGCGTCGGCCGGGCGTACGTTCGTGAATCGGCGTATCTACTCATTTACATATTCTACGCCGACCGCAATGGAAGTGCCACCTAGCGGCCATCTGAAATATTGCAACCTAAGATAGGACGGCGCAAGCCGTCGTATCTTAGATATGTTTAAGTGTATCTCTGATTGAGAATACACTTAAACATAAGTCAGCGTAGATTCTGAGTTAGGTCGGCTTATCTACTGATAAGCCGGCCTAACTCTTTCTGAATCTACCTACATGTGATTACTGTGCTCGATTGGCCAGCAAACTCGCCTGACCTGAACCCCATAGAAAATCTATGGGGCATTGCCAATAGAAAGATGAGAGACATGAGACCAAACAATGCAGAAGAGCTGAAGGCCGCTATTGAAGCATCCTGGTCTTCCATAACACCTCAGCAGTGCCACAGGCTGATCGCTTCCAAAAGGGGCCCAAACCAAGTACCGAGTACATATGCATGCTTAGGCCTAGTACACACGAGAGGATTTATCCGCGGATACGGTCCACCGGACCGTTTCCGCGGATAAATCCTCTCGAGGATTTCCGCGGATTTGGATCCGATGGAGTGTACTCACCATCGGATCGAAATCCACGCCGAAATCCCATCGCGATGACGTGTCGCCGCGATGATCGCGACGCTGTCATATAAGGAATTCCACACATGCGACGAATCATTACGACGCATGCGGGGGATCCATTCGGACGGATTGATCCGGTGAGTCTGTACAGACCAGCGGATCAATCTGTTGGGATGGATTCAAGCGGATAGATTTTAAAGCATGTCTTCAAATTTTTATCCGCTTGAAATCCATCACAGGGGATAAAAATCCGCGGAAACAGATCCGCTGGATTGTACACACCAGGGGATCTATGCGCTGGAGCCGGTCCGCGGATCAATTCCAGCGGATGGATCCTCTCGTGTGTACGGGGCCTTATACTTTTCAAAGGTCCGATACTGTTCTATGTACAATCCTTGTTTTATTGATTGCATGTAATATTCTATTTTTCTGAGATTGTGGATTTGGGGTTTTCATGAGCTGTAAGCCATAATCATCACAATTATGACAAATCACGGCTTGAACTATCTTGCTTTGCATGTAATGAGTCTCTCTCATATATTAGTTTCACCTTTTAAGTTGCATTAGTGAAATAAATGAACTTTTGAACGATATTCAAATTTTTCGAGTATCACCTGTGTGTGTATATGTGTGTGTGTGTGTGTGTATATATATATAAATTTCATCCAACATAGGTACACATGGAGCATCTGGCACCTCATCCCAAAAAGTCAAATATTGAAAGAGTATTGGGGTGGGATTATGACAATGCCAACAGATAATAATAGAATAAAAATAGTTAAAATGTATTATTTATAAACATAGTTAAAAAAAAAGCTAATCAGATTAGATCATTGTGTTTCATTGTACATTTCCATTTGGGTGGTCATACAGGTAAAATTCAGGCTGTCCCAAGATTATATGTTCATGTGAAATCCCCGACATGTTATCTCTTTATAGTTCACATATATTCCAGACAGTGACTGTAATAGTTTGTATCAATTTATCTGTCTTGCTATAACGCATGTCTTACCTAAATGATGTATTTGAAAGGTGTGCGGTTAGATGTGGAAATAAGGGAAGTTTCCATGGCAATACATCTGTCACACCCACATACTAAGCATGGTAGGTCCACAGCTGTTTTATATTTGGGTGGCGCATCTGCCAGTAAGCAACTTCTTAACTCCCTTTTAGTCATCCCACCCACTTGGTTCTGTTTAAACGAGCGCATATCTTGTTCTAATGTACAGTTTCTTGTAAGGGATTGCTTCATTTTTTTCGACTTGCATTCATTGTTCGCGTACAATTACGATCTATCCTCCCGTAGTTTTGTTTAAACCAGAGAACAGAGTAGGAACTGCATAAACATGTACCATCTCTAAACAATTAACCACTTAACCCCCGGACCATATTGCTGGTCAAAGACCAGAGTACTTTATGCGATTCGGCACTGCGTCGTTTTTAACTGACAATTGCGCGGTCGTGCGACGTGGCTCCCAAACAAAATTGGCGTCCCTTTTTCCCCACAAATAGAGCTTTCTTTTGGTGGTATTTGATCACCTCTGCGGTTTTTCGTTTTTGGGCTATAAACAAAAATAGAGCGACAATTTTAAAAAAAATTGATTATTTTTTACTTTTTGCTATAAAAAATATACCCCAAAAATATATATAAAAAACATTTTTTTTCTCAGTTTAGGCCGATACGTATTCTTCTACATATTTTTCGTAAAAAAAAAATCGCAATAAGCGTTTATTGATTGGTTTGCGCAAAAGTTATAGCTTTTTAAAAAATAGGGGGTATTTTTATGGCATTTTTATTAATATTTTTTTTTTTTTTATTTATGTCAGGGAAACTGGCCCATGCACGGGCCGCAGCAACAACATCAGCAGATCGGAACAGTCCGATAAAACATAACAATCACATTGCAAGGGAACATTAACAGACAGAGATATAACACGTGCGTCTCGAAATCCACAGCGTTTCGTCATCCCTTTAAAAGGTACTCCACCAAGGTCGACCGACCACGCTTTCCCTGATGAGGGCTTTCACATAGGGGGATATCCCCCACTGGGTTTAACACAGGCGCCCCTCAACATGGACACCCTGTGTGGATGGACAGTACCATCTGTGGTATCGCGGGCCGCCCAGACCAGTCCCCGTGGTTTTTTTTTTTTTTTTTTTTAAAGACAATCTAGGTTAGAGAAAATAGGGAGAGGAGGAAAGAGAGAGAAAAGAGAGAGGAGGATAGGGAAGAGCGTGGGGGATAGAGGGGGGGGGGGTGTGGTGTTGGCAGGGCCCAATATTTATTTTTTACTAGTAATGGCGGCGATCAGCGGTTTTTTTTTCGGTACTGTGAAATTATGGCGGACACTTCGGACACTTTTGACAAATTTTTGGGACCATTGGCATTTTTATAGCGATCAGTGCTATAAAAATGCATTGGATTACTATAAAAATGCCACTGGCAGTGAAGGGGTTAACACTAGGGGGCGAGGAAGAGGTTAAGTATTTTCCCTGGGTGTGTTCTAACTGTAGGGGGGGTGGAATGACATGGGGAAATGACTGATCTTCTGTTCATACATTGTATGAACAGAAGATCATCATTTCTCTCCCTGACAGGACCGGGAGCTGTGTGTTTACACACACATCCCCCGATCCTCGCTCTGTTACAAGCAATCGCGTGTGTCCGGCGGCGATCGCGACCGCCGGGCACGCGCAAGGGAGTCGGGGGAGAGCGGAGGGCGCGCAAGCGCCCCTAGTGGCCTGCGTGAGAGCCGACGTATAGCTACGGGCTCTCGCGCAGGGGAGCCGACCTGCCGCCGTATAACTGCGGCGGCTGATCGGCAAGCAGTTAATGAACCCCTGTCCTCCTAGCTTCCAGTCAGAGGAGTGGATGCATGAGTGGAATCTATGAGATCTTTGTACATGAGATGAAAAAATTCCTTTGACCTGTTTATCTCTCCTGATAATCCAAAATCTGGTGCAACTCAATCCAGCGCTATGCTCACCCGTAACGTTTTTTTCCACCGGTCTTCAGTCCCCGGCGCTGGTATCTTAACTGTGGGCACCTGGCTGTGATAGCTTGTGATTTCACAGCCGGCTCCCCACTGCACATGCGTGAGCTGCGCTGCGCATTTTGAATGTGAATGGTGGAGGAGAAATTAGGTGATCAGAGCGGAATCACATACCTGTCAAAACACCCCCCCTCAAGAAAATGCACCCTTTATTAACAACTTGCCGACCAGCCACTGTCGTCATACTGGGGCAGGTTGGCTCCAGGGCTGTCTTTATAAATGGGCACCCATGGGCACTGCCCAGGGGCCCCAGGTACAGGGGGGCCCCATTGTAGTCTTGCGTTATATCATACTTGCCAACTGCCCCAGGATTTGCCGGGCCAGTCATGCTTTTTAAAATCAATTTTATCGAAAGAATGAATAAATAAATGTTTAACGCTATCAACTACAAGCGTAGGTGCATACATTTGCCCAGGGGCCCATGATCATACGTCCAGCCCCGCCCACCCCCTACAGTTAGAAACACATATGAGGTCACACTTAACCCCGACAGCGCCCCCTAGTGGTTAACTCCTAAACTGCAATTGTCATTTTCACAGTAAACGGTGCATTTTTATAGCACTTTTTGCTGTGAAAATGACAATGGTCCCAAAAATGTGTCAAAAGTGTCCGATGTGTCTGCCATAATGTCGCAGTCACTAAAAAAATCGCTGATCGCCGCCATTAGTAGTAAAAAATATTAATAAAAATGCAATAAAACTATCCCCTATTTTGTAAACGCTATACATTTTGTGCAAAACCAATCGATAAACGCTTATTGCGATTTTTTTTTTTACTAAAAATATGTAGAAGAATACGTATCGGCCTAAACTGAGGAAAAAAAAAGTTTTTTTTATATATATTTTTTGGGGATATTTATTATAGCAAAAAGTAAAAAATATTGAATTTTTTCAAAATTGGCGCTCTATTTTTGTTTATAGCGCAAAAAATAAAGACCGCAGAGGTGATCAAATACCACCAAAAGAAAGCTCTATTTGTGGGGAAAAAAAGGACGCCAACATGATTAAAACAAACCTGTTAATTTGTCCCAATATAAAAATAGCGGGTCCCAAATATCTACCCTGTCAAATTTTTCTTTTTTTATAGATCGGACTTTAGCCCATTAAGCGCTTTCAGCAATAGCAAGGTAAACCTGCATGTTGTCATTGTGGAACCCAACTTTTATCTTGGACAAGTTACTCTTGTGTTTAGTGCAGCGTAACAATAGCTTTACTTTATTTTTAGAGTAAATGTAATGATAACTAAGGCTAGGTTCACATCACGATTTTTACATCCGATAATCGGACCGTTAAATCGGATGGAATCGTATATGACAAAATCGTATGTAATCGTATGTCAAAAAAAAATCGGATCCTGATTTTAAATAATGTCTGGCAATGGCCATAAAAGAAGATTCTTGAAGTTTCTAGCTCGTTCCAGTGTCTAGTGCGCATGTGTAATAAAAAATTGGGTACGATTTATCGGATAAAAACGCACAGTCATCTGATTTATTACGATTTAGATTGACCACAATATAAAAAAAATTGGACACGATTTTAATACGATTTCAAATCAGGACCAAAAATCATGGTCAAACACGATTTTTGATGCGATTTTAAATCGTATCAAATCTGATGCGGATCAAATCGGATGCACTTGGGGACCTACATTAATGAATGGAAGTGAATGGATACGTTTTGCCATACAGATTTGTACGATTTCAAACCTAAGAATCGTGAGAACAAGTAGGATGATAAAATCGTGGTGTGAATGCACCCTAAATTATCACAATTTTTCTTACAATTTTTCCTACAGACTTAGGTGCTCAGTAATACAAAACAGAACTGTTTAGATAAAAAAACGTAGGATTGGTCATGTTGTACTGCTACACTGTTTGCTTTATTATGAGTCATTAATAATTGCAGGCTACTCCATGGCTAATAAATACAGTACAGTGCAACCTATTGTTATCAGTGGTATTGCACATTGCTGACACCTGCTAACACTGGGGGAAAAAATTGAGTGATTGTTGAATGGCTGCACATAATACTCAATATACAAGGTATAATATTCCAGAGCGGTGTAACCAGTTCCCAGTGTACTGGGATTATTGGTCAGTGCATAGGTTAAAGTGTAACCATGGCCGAAATCGAAAAATTACATATTTAATACAGTCGGTCACTAGCAATAACACAGCATTGATTTTCTGAGTCCCCCTTGTAACATAGTTGTATTACCTAATGATCTGACTAGTAGTAAGTCTGTTATTTTACAACTCACTTTAAAGAGGAAGTAAACCCTTGTACCTTTTTATTTTTTTAAATACCCTGCAAGATAAAGTCATAATGAGCTAGTATGCTCAGCATACTAGCTCATTATGACCGACATACCTGTGAACGAAGCTCTCCTCCGTGCCCTCCGCCGCCATGTCTCTGGCGATCTTCTTACTGTAATTGCCTCTGCGGCGCTTTGATTGGCCGGAGCGGCAATGACGAGTTTAGCACAGGTATTGTTAGTGTGCCTGCTCACCGTTATCTACGTTTTTCAGAAAAAATACTAGACTATTTAACATGGTTTCCTATGGATGTAGTTTACATCTGTGCATTTTTATGGACAGGGCCAGGGACTTTTTTTTGGTTCCATAGACTTTAATGGATCAAAAACGTGTATTGAAAAACGCAAAATGCATCAGGAACATGCAAACTGCAACCTGCATAGGTGTGAATCAGGCCATGCAGTCCCTGACAAAAGTCTTGTCGCTTCTCTATTTTGTAGAAACTCCTGCTATTAACCTGACTTTTAATTAATCAATTGGCGTTAGAAATAGCTCATATGAAAAGCTAAAGCCCTCCCAAATGATGTTTAATGCACTGAAATAAATTAGTTTCACTGAAAAAAGATTTATCATTTAATCAAGACAGAAAGGTCAAATTTTGGCAAGACAAAAGTTTTGTCGCCTATACAGAAATTGAACAACTTTACTGAAAATCCAAAAATATGTCAGCAAATTAAGTAGTGGTGCTGTGAGATCCAAATGTAATATCTTGTATGACTTCCATGAGCTTGAAGGACAGCATCCATGCAGTTTGGCAAGGATTCATACAATTTATTGATGAAGTCATCAGGAATAGCAAAGAAAACAGTCTTGCATGCCTCCCAGAGTTCATCAATATTCTTTGGTTTTGTTTTCCATGCTTTCTCTTTCATCCTACACCACATATTCTCAATGATGTTCATGTCTGGTGACTGGGCCTGCCAATCCTGGAGCATCTTGATCTTCTTCGCCTTAAAGCGGAGGTTCACCGCTAAAATGCTGTTTTTACCCTTAGAGTGATGCTCATTTAGTCTAGGGGAATCGGCTAGTTGTTTTAAAATCGAACCTGTACTTACCTTTTTAGAGAGCGATCTTCTCCGCCACTTCCGGGTATGGGCTGCGGGACTGGGCGTTCCTTCTTGATTGACAGTCTTCCGACAGGCTTCCGACGGTCGCATCCATCGCGTCACGATTTTCCGAAAGTAGCCGAACGTCGGTGCGCAGGCGCAGTATAGAGCCGCACCAACATTCGGCTTCTTTCGGCTACTCGTGACGCGGTGGATGCGACCGTCGGAAGCCTGTCGGAACACTGTCAATCAAGAAGGAACGCCCAGTCCCGAAGACCCATACCCGGAAGTAGCGGAGAAGATCGCCCTCTACAACGGTAAGTACTGCTCTGGTTCTAAAACAACTAGCCGATTCCCCTAGACACAACGAGCATCAATCTAAGGGAATCGAAGTTAAAAAAAACATTTATGGGAGAACTCCCGCTTTAAGGAACTTTGATGTGGAGATGGAAGTATGCGATGGAGCACCATCCTGCTGCAACATTTGGCCTTTTTTATGGTTGGGAATATGAGGTAGCTAAGATTTCTTGGTATTTTAGACTATTGATGTTGCCTTCCACCCTGCAGATCCCTCGCACACCCCCATACTGGATGTAACCCCAGACCATGATTTTGCCTCCACCAAACTTCACTGTTTTCTGGGTAAATCTCAGCTCCATGCGGGTTCCAGTAGGTCTCTTGCAATATTTGCGGCGACTGTGGTGTAATTCAACAGAAGATTCATCTGAAAAATCTACCTTCTGCCACTTTTCCAGAGTCCATCCTTTTAGCAGGTTGTGGCCCTTGGCAAATGCCACACGGTTTTTCAATTATCTTTTGTTTAGTGCTGGCTTATGGGCACTGATTTGACCATGGAGGCCATTTTGAGACAGAATCCGACAAACTGTTCTGGTTGACACAGGGACTTCAGGTGACCAGGTCTCGTGGAGCTCTGCTGCAGTGGAAAATGGGCTGGCCTTGGATTTTCGAGCCAACAAACGGTCCTCTCGAGCAGTTGTCTTGCAGGGTCGGCCTGACCTGGCCTTGTCCAAAACGTCTCCAGTCTCTTCAAATCGTTTTTTTATCCTCTGAACTTGACTCTGAGACACATTGAAGGTGTCTGCCACATCAGCAGTGGATCTGGTCGACTCTTCAGCCTCTTGATAATCAACACTTTTGTCTCCGGGTGAATCTTGGGCATGTTTTGAAGTTCATATAACAAGGCGAAAACACTTATGTCGTGGCAAAAACTGACCTTTCTGTCTTGATTAAATGATAAATCTTTTTTCAGTGAAACTAATTTATTTCAGTGCATTAAACATCATTTGGGAGGGCTTTAGCTTTTCATATGAGCTATTTCTAACGCCAATTGATTTATTAAAAGTCAGGTTAATAGCAGGAGTTTCTACAAAATAGAGAAGCGACAAGACTTTTGTCAGGCACTGTACACCATGTGAGGGACCTATTTACCTGCAAAAGGATGCACAGGTGTTCCATGTACCCCTGTGCAGGCAATCCCATTCATGTCAGTTGGGACACAGCGGCTGCACGGACACATGGTATCGCAGGCCACACCCCCCAAAAACCCCACAGAAATAAAACACATCTACCATCATATGGCTTAATTAATGGCCATGGCACTTTATTGCTATAATACTGAATATAACCATTTTATTTTTTATTTAAATTCACGTAACCACCAAATACTGATAACTTGCAATACAGAAAATTTTCCCTGCTCAGTCTCAGGACTTGAGCAGCTAGTATCACTTGTAAACTGTAAAGTCCCCCTCTGATCGAGGGGTGACGAACCACATAAACGTGCCAACGACGGGGAGGGGAGCAAAGTCCAGTACCCAGCCAGCAGCCAGAAGCAGCGTTCTCTGCAGCCTTAAATAGGGTCCAGGTGAGTTCCAGAACCTTCCACTGGTCACCTGCTTCGCCTGGGCCAGTCAGGAAACACCTTTGTCCAAGTACCTGCAAAACCTTAAAGGGGCAGCGCTCCAATATATAACATATGAGTAAATGCACACACATTTTTTTTTTTTTTAAATGTATTCCTCTGGGAAATGATAATGCAATAGGGGAAGGGGGGAGGCCGTGAACCCATGTGCATGGGCACAAATAAATTACGCCCTGTTATGCCAATCTTGACATGAGGGTGCACATCCCCAAACACAGACAGCGGGGGAGGCTGGGTTCACACCTATGCATTTTCAGTGCTTTTTGTATTTTGCAGATTTGCACTACAGTCCATTTAACATGGTTTCCTATGGAACACCTTCTGTAGTGCAAATCTGCAAAATGCAAAAAGCACTAAAAATGCATAGGTGTGAATCCAGCCTAAAACTGATGCACACAACTTTTCTGTAAAAGTAAATAAAACTGGTGCACACAGAATCTGGTGCAGCTGGGCATAGTAACCAATCAGCTTTCAGGTTTTAGCCCTCAGTTGATTTACTAAAGGCAATTTCACTTTGCACTACAAGTGCACTTGAAAGTGCATTCACTTTAGATCTGAGGGGAAGATCTGAAATGAGGGGAAGCTCTGCTGATTTTATCATCCAATCATGTACAAGCACAAATGCGTTTTTTTATTTTCCTTGCATGTCCCCCTCAGATCTGCAACGAGTGCACTTGCAGTGCACTTGTAGTGCAAAGTGGATTTGCCTTTAGTAAATAAACCCCACTGTGATAAATCGCATAAAAAACCGAACAGGCTGGTGGTACCAGTCGATAAGTCGACCAACTTGGGTACCATCAGCCTGCCCATACATGGCTTGAATCTCGGCCGGTCCCTGCTGAAATGTCCGAGATTTGAACCAACTATGGCCAACTTAAATCTAACCTCTCCACTGACCAACAATGCTGCTGTACAAGGGTGGCTACATTGCTCCTCCATAGATACATTGGAGGAGTGATTGTCAGCCACTTCCTACTGCAAGGTAGGAGAATCATCTGATGCTCCCAGCGCCCCCTTTTCACACCCATTAACACTGCCCTCAGAGCAAGTGCCCTCTCTGCCCACCCCTTGTACCGGCGGCCCTGATTGTAGCCCCCTAAGACAGGTGGTGTGTTACTGGCTGACGTCCAGGTGAATAATAAAGAAATTCAATCTTGAAAACGAATGCCGCCACCATCTCCAATGATTGGTAAGCTACAATGTAATAGATTTTTGTATTTGGGTTTAGTTTAGGGTTGCCACCTTTTCATCAAGTCAAACTCTTTAGCGGCACACACCAATTCTTTTTTTAGGATTGTAAAAGACCTGGGACACCTTTGGGTGCCCCAAGAAGAGTAGCATTGAAGCACATGTAGCGTCCCGTGGTGAACAGTTGGTTTTGCCAAATTGTGATAATAATAGGAGAAGATTAAGGAGCATAGTTAAATCAAACAGGGTCTGTTGTACCCCACTACATCCCTTCAGGTCAGCCTGTCCTCCAGTATAATCCCTCCTTGGTCAGTCTGTCCCCCCCCCCCCCCGTAACCCCCCAGCCCCAGGTCAGTCTGTCCTCCAATATAATCCCTCCTTGATCATTCTGTCCCCCAGTTCACCCCCCAGGTCAGTCTGTCCCCCAGGTCAGTCTGTCCCCCAGTACACACCCCAGGTCAGTCTATCACCCAGTATAATCCCCCACCCCAGGTCAGTCTGTCCTCCAGTATAATTGCCTGCCCCAGGTCAGTCTGTCCCCCCCAGTATGACCCCCCCCCCAGGTCAGTCTCTTCCCCAGTAAAATCCCCCCCCCCCCCCAGGTCAGTCTGTCCCCCAGTATTATCCCCCCTTCCAGGTCATTTTGTACCCCAGTTAAAGCCTCCCCCCAACCAATATAATTACAAGCACTGTAAGCCGACGGTAGGGAAGAGGGGGATAGGGGAACTGGTGCTGCAGGGCTGCCTCTGATGTGTCCAGGTTTTAGGTGGACTGAAACCTGGACACAGGATCTAAAACCCGGACTGCCCAGGTGAATCCTGAACAGGTGCAACCCTAGTTTAGTTATGCTTTAGGGTCCCAATAATAATGAACATTTCCAGTGCTCACAAATGTGCGCTATTCCTTTTTGATTTAACCCCTGCTGAATATCTCCAATTTTGCTCAAATCATTTACATTCTTTGCAAGCATCACCCAAGGTATGGCTGCCCTTAGATGTTTTGTGACGGATCTATTAAAGATCAATCATCCAGCACAGAAACAGATGTTATCTGCTATTTCTATGTGGAGGATATTCCTCTTGTCGGCTGACTCTCGGGGGCATTGCAGGGAGCTATATTGGGATGGTTTCCCATCCAGCCTCTCTTCTCCTTCTCTCAGGGTCTGCTTTCATTTACCTAGTACATCTCTACAATGCCTTCTTCACCTTCTTGGTACCAGATGCGGCCATATCATAGCTCTATCACTATATACCCTACACTACAGCAGCCGCAGAGAAGTGGTTAATAGCATTATTAAGGCAGGATGCTGCATAAGTCATGAAAAAAAAAAAATAATGCTATGGACAGTATTCCTGTGAGATTGGGGGGGTGGTGGGCAAAGCCATGTGCGAGGGGAAAATCCAGACCAGATTTTAAATACATCTGACGTGAAATCCAACGGCAAAGGAAAGCGAGTCAGATTTCACATACACAGTAAAAAAAAAAAAAAAAAAAAAAGGAGAGAGAAGAGAAGGAGAAAAAACTGCAGGCAGGAGTGTGTTTGCAAGCCAAAACCATCACTAGCAAAAGCAGAGAGAACAAAGGATATTGCAGACTGAGCCTGAGTGAGGTGTGCTTGCCTTGAACAGAAGGCATGATTGTTGCACCCAAGGGTGCTTGGCAGCCTTCGGGAAGGTAGAGGTGGCACCTTGACGACGCAGCTCTGCTGTTTTTTTGGGTGCCCAGTCCTGCAAATGATTTAAGGACAGCTGAGGACAAGGTGTTAATTCATACAAGAGCTGACCTTCCTCCAGGCAAAGCAGTCTGCTTATTGTGGAGGAATAAGGAAGAGGGGGGGGGGGGAGTGATGGATTAGCCATCAGGCTAAAAAAAAAAAAAAAAACAAGGAAGCCAGTGGGAGGATGGTGGAGCAGTGGACGGAGCCCCTCCAGGATGGGCTTGGAAATACTATCTGACTGATGTGTGGTGTTACAGAAGAGCCCACAGACCATCTCGCGACAGGAATTGCCTGGCTTTGCTTGTGTACTGCAGCATCTGTCTCACTCCACTGTGATATCCCTGTGAGGCAGCTGCTTGCTGATGCAGCAATACCTTGGATTATAGGAGTACTGCATTTTATTTATTTTTTTACTGGCAAAAGGAAGATCACTTCTAAATATTTTAAATCAAGATTTCATCACGCAGCATCCGGCATAAAGAGAGAGGAGCAAGGAATAGGCTGGTGTTGTGTGATTTAGGCTCCTGACTCTACTTTCTGCCCATGTCCATTTACCAATGCCTGGACCTTCTCCATGTCTGTTCAGCCAGACCCCTCTCCTGGCTTCCCATATGGTCAGAGGGGAGAGGTTGAGCTGCCAGGTAAAGGGACACAGGTCTGTCCCCTTCACCCTGAAAACATGCAGGTAAACCGGCCCAGGAGCACTGCTTACACCTACCCACCAACATGCCCCCGAGAGGAGCCAGGATCCTATGCCAAGCAATTCCAATCCAGACGCTTCTCCTATCATATTGGAGGCGCTGCAGCAAGTCCTGGAGGCCATACCCAGCAAAATGAAGGTGGGTAAATGTTGCACTGGCATGTACGTTTTGTAATCTGATGTGTGCACCCAAAAGTGACATTCATTTTTTAGGGTTGATGCCAGCAGGTTGAATCCTTCAGGTTAAACCCCCCAACAGCAAAAAATCCTGCACCTGAGTTCCTAGGTCTGCTCACCTGCCATGACGACCACCGGGGGTGTCTCACTCTCCTTCTTTTATTTTATTTTTATTTTGCATGACAGGGAAAATCTGGCTCCTGGATTATGCAAGCGATATGAACAACCAATGGGTGTTTTTGTCCCCTGGGGTCCACACATGACGGTAATATCAGTTGTGGGTGGACTGACCCTTTAAGAGGTAATCAGTTTGCATTCATATGTTCCGAGGTTAACCAATAAGTATGACATTTTTAAAAAACGCAGATGGGCAGGATTCGGGTAACCGTCTCCGTTGGGGCTACTCTAATGCTGGTGATATAGGATATAGAAGATATCGTGGATATGGAAGATGTGCTGACCCTGGGAAGTTTCTGTGCATTATACTTATAAAATGGAATCATAATAAGGCCAATCATGCGAGGAACACCATTTTTCCAAAGGTTATTTCAGCATGCAGGTGACGTACGCCTTTTATAGGTCATGGTGGGTCACTGAAAACCTGCATAGATATGAATTTGGTGTTGCAATAACCTTTGTAAATGTCTCATACGACATACGGTAGTTTGAATTGCAAGGTGGCAGCTGTTCAATGATACTAGGGGGCATAGTTATAAAGCAGTGAATGTCACTTTCACCAGTTATTCACCGATTTGTGAATCAATCACTGTCGTTTTAAACACCTACACCTGAAAGATTCACCTACAGACAATGTTTGGTGAATATTACATTCACTGATTTTTATAAATATGCCCCCCTCATAACCTGATGCCTTTTTAGCCCTAACACTGAAGTGACTTGATGTCCTGTGAAATATTGTTATCATTAACATCAACCACACACCCAAATGCCTTAAAAAGTATAACCAGTTACTGAGTGAAGATTCCGCTGATAAATAAAGCATGATATTTTTGAAAACCAGATTGTGCCCCTCTAGCTCCCATAGGCCTGGCAGCTGTTGATGCTTGTCCTACCCTTTTTGTTATGCCGCTGATCTATCACATGCTTCAGGTACCGCCAGGTATGGTGTTCGGCTTTTTTTTCTTTTGGCAAGTCCCCAATAGCCTTTTTACTGCACTTTCTTTGCAATCTGGATTGTTTCATTACAATTTTGTTGTGTCCTGTCTCCCAGAGTCTTACAATCGATTATTTTGGTTGAGGGCTTCTATAATCTCTGGGCTCTAGTGCAGGTGAGCTGTATGAGCTGCTGTTTCACCCCTATGCACCTTGTTCATGCATATCTTGTTGTGTCTCTTTCATGCACAGCCATTTTTAAAGTCTCTTGTTTTGACTGAGAGAGAGAGAGAGACTGAGGTCCTGTTCATATCAACGCACCAAATGAAAGCACAGAAAATTGCATGCGGTCCCGCAGAGTGCGAAATCACGTGTCCTCATTGTAGTTGCGTTGCACTGCCATTCATTCTTAAAGGATATCTGTAGTCGCAGCATAAACTTTAATTTTATAACATTTGTAATGGAAATACTTTTATCCAACTTCCTGGATTCCCTGCATGCTTTGAAACGTCTCCTCTGCTGTTTAATTTTGACTTCCAAGGACTACATATCCCATGGTACTTGCTGCCTGAAAGCAGTGATTCCGCATCCTGAATCTCCTCCTCTCAGCGCTTCTGTAGGCTCTGGCCTGGATTCAAAGAGATCTGCGCATTATTTACGGAGACGCAGGGCAACGATTTTGCCCTGCGCCCCCGCAAATTTGCTCTGCTGCCCTTGATTCACGAAGCGGAAGCTCCGTGAATTGCGCGGGCGCGCCGGCAAAATTGCCCAGGGCTAGAGCACGCAATTTAATTGATCCCGTAGGGGGCGGGAATCATTTAAATTAAAATAAATAAACTTTCCCGACGTGCATTGCGGCAAATGACGCCGCAAGGACGTCATTTGCTTCCAAGTGAATGTGAATGGCGTCCAGCGCCATTCACGAATCACTTACGCAAACGACGTGAAATTCAAATTTCGCGACGCGGGAACGACGGGTATACTTTAGCATTGGCTGCCCCTACTATTAGAAGGGGCAGCCTTACGCTAAACACGCCGTACGGAAACGACGTAACTTGCGTACGCAGGGCTCGCGCAACATTGTGAATCGGTGTTAGTATGCAATTTGCATACTATACACTGAGCACAATGGGAGCGCCCCCCTAGCGGTCATCGCAGGAATGCAGCCTAAAATATGCGTGGCATAAGAGCCTTATGCCACGCAGATTTTAGACTGCAGTCGGCGTTACGATGTTCCTGAATCAGGAGCATTCGGAACGCCGGAGCAAGTAAGCAATTGCGCTGTGTAACCTATGGTTACACAGGCGCAATTGCTTCTTGAATCTGGGCCTCTGTGAAATGTGTAGCACAGCAGTGCCTACTGGCAAGTTATAGTAAACATGTCACAGGATTCAAGGAAGTAAAAGTGTGGGGATGTTCGAAAACTTCAACATCGTTCAGATTAATAGGAGTAGGCTAGAAATATTTAAATTGCAAAGTAGAAATGAATACATGATTTAAAATTTTGACCATAGATACGCTTTAGCGGCACTCCAATATACTTTGCTAATGCACATGCATTTAAGTGCATCAGAAAGCATGGTCACAATGTGCAGTGCATTCTGATTCAGTGTGTTTTCACCACTTCAGCCCCAGAAGGATTTGCCCCCCTTATGACCAGGCCATTTTTTTGCGATACGGCACTGCGTCGCTTTAACTGACAATTGCGCAGTCGTGCGATATGGTACTCGAACAAAATTGACGTCCTTTTATCCCCACAAATTGAACTTTCTATTGGTGGTATTTGATCACCTCTGCGGTTTTTATTTTTTACGCTATAAACAAATAAATAACGACAATTTCTTTTTTTTACAAAAAACTATATTCTTTAGTTTTTTCTATAATAAATATCCCACAATTTAAGTAAAAAAACAAACAAATTTCTTCATCAGTTTAGGCCGATATGTATTCTTCTACATATTTTTGGTAAAAAAATAAAGCGTATATTGATCGGTTTGCGCAAAAGTTATAGCATCTACAAAATAAGGGATAGATTTATGGCATTTTTATAATTTTATATTGTTTTACTAGTAATGGCGGCGATCTGCAATTTTTATCGGGACTGCGACATTGCGGTGGACAGGTTGGACACTTTTGACACATTTTTGGGACCATTGACATTTATACAGCGAACAGTGCTATAAAAATGCATTGATTACTGTGTAAATGTCACTGGTAGGGAAGGAGTTAACGCTAGGGGGTGATCAAGGGGTTAAATGTGTTCCTTAGTTTGTGTTTCTTACTGTGGGAGGATGGGACTGACTAGAGGAGGAGACATATCACTGTTCCTACTTAGTAGGCGCAGACGATCTGTCTCTCCTCTCCTAACAGAACAGGGATTTGTTTGTTTACACACACAAATCCCCATTCTGGCTCTCGTGCCCGCGATCGCGTGTGACCGCCGGCCACGCGAATCGGATCTCCCACAGTGCAGTGGGCGCGCGCACCTGCTATAGCTGTTTAAAGGCCTGAATTACGGCTACGACGATTTGCGCGAGAGAGCCATCCTGCCACAGTATAATGACGGCGGCTGGTTGGCTAGTGGTTAAAAACAAAAAAGTACTTCCTTGCCACAGTTTTAGTGCATTGGGAAATCCATTCATATGAATGTGCCGCCGAAACGCAGCATAAAACATGCATCAACACACATGCACTGTGACCCCTACAAAGATTGAACCAGTTCTCAATCCCAGGATACTGAAATAGCAGTTTTATCAATTCTAGTATAAATATGCATTTACGCGTGCGAATGCACCTGCATGGCGAATAGAGGTGAAAACCTCAGCAGGGGTTCCCGCAATTAGCGGGACAGCCCTATTGAAAGCAATGGGAGGATGCCTGCTTATATGGAATTGTTCATACAGCGAACACGTGTGTATGGGCTGATCACGCGCATGTGACTGCTGCATGAGCGATTGATTACACGCGAGTGGGCATGATTAGGTGAAGGAGTCGGTAGGCTGCCCCTGCTTGTTATAGAGCTGGCTGGCTCTTGCACCTAATCATGCCCACTCGTCTGTAATCAGTCACTTATGCAGCACTCACATTCGAGTGATCAGCCCATACACATGTGATCGCTGTGTGAGCGAATTCCATATGAGCCCGGCAGCCCTCCCATGCGTCCGATATTGCTGGTTCTCGCAGCTCATCGTGGGAACCACCGATGAGGTCCTCGCATCTAATCGCTGTGCAGGTGCATTTGCAAGTGGGAAGTAGCTCTTTTTGCCTATTTAGAATAAATCATCGCCGTCAATCATCTTCCCTCTGGATAGGAACGCCCATTCCCCGCGGGGAGTCGGAATCTTCACTATAGGATTGCACAGTGAGTACGGGGCAAAATAAATAAATAAAGGCATACTGTAGCTCGCGCTACTATGCTTAATTTAATGCTAGAAAAAAAAAATTATAGGGTGAACCCCCTCTTTAAGTTGGAAAGGGCAAGGCCACAGCTTTATTAAAGCAAACTCAACATTTTCAACATTGAACATTTCATAACCAGTGTCAGTCACAGCCAGCTCTTCCCAGCACGTTTCCAAAAAGACCCAGAATTCCCTGGGGCGATCCCTTTTACCTGGGCTCAGGCCCATCCCATCCCCCAAATTGACCAATCCTTAAATGACCGCCACCTGGTACAGTACCTGGCCATGCCACCAACAGTCAAGACTCTCTTTCCCTAGGGGGCACAAGAGGCCTTCATAGTTTTAAAAAATCATCATAATGCACAAAAAACATTAGAGACATTAGATAGATAATGTAAATAAACAATGCAGCGCTCAAATGATATAAAGTGACAGTCCAAGTATAAATCAATGTAGGGGAAAGTTGATAGAGCTGATAGAAGACCGCAGCTTCAGTGTGAACATAGGCAGAGCACACCACACCACCGTGCTAATAATCTGCTCACCAGATGGTTAAGGCAACAGGCGTTGTAATTATGCAATGCAGAGGGTTAATGGGAAACCGATATTCCAAACTTGATGGATCGATCAGCATAACATCAAGAAATTCCAAGACTCAGACAATGGATGGATATATTGTGCAATCATCACATGGAATTAACCAATGAAAAGAAGGAAAGCAACAATAGTGAAGGTGAAGGTAAAACATACAAGAACTTATTGTAGTCTACTTACAGGTGTACAAAGATCATCATGACATAAAAAATCCGCGGCTCTCAGCGCGCTTGCATCGGCCAGCCTGACATGTTTCATCCGAAGTTTGATTATCATCAGAGGCGTGGCCAATGATGCAAGCACGCCCACATATATATATGTAACATCCTGGCAGTCCAGGTACTTGATAGGTCAAACCAGAACAGCCACCAGCTGTGCATATTAACCACTTAAGGACCGCCTCCTGCACATATACGTCGGCAGAATGGCACGGCTGGGCATATCAACGTATATGTACGTTGATCTTTAAGCCCAGCCGTGGGGCGCGCGCACGCGACCCGGTCCGAAGCTCCGGGACCTGCGGACCCGATCACCGCTGGAGTCCTGCGATTGGTCCCCGGAGCTGAAGAACGGGGAGAGCCGTGTGTAAATACGGCTTCCCCGTTCTTCACTGTGGCAGTGTCATTGATCGTGTGATCTCTTTTATAGGGATTCACAATCGATGACATCACACCTACAGCCACACCCCCCTACAGTTGTAAACACACATTAGGTGACACATAACCCCTTCAGCGCCCCCTGTGGTTAACTCCCAAACTGCAACTGTCATTTCCACAGTATACAATGCATTTTTTGCTGTGAAAATGACAATGGTCCCAAAAATGTGTCAAAATTGTCCGAAGTGTCCGCCATAATGTCGCAGTCACGAAAAAAATCGCTGATCACCGCCATTAGTAGTAAAAAAAAAAAAATTTGATAAAAATGCAATAAAACCATCCCCTATTTTGTAAACGCTATAAATTTTGCGCAAACCAACCGATAAACGCTTATTGCGATATTTTTTACCAAAAATAGGTAGAAGAATACGTATTGGCCTAAACTGAGGAAAACATTTTTTTTATATATTTTTGGGGGATATTTATTATAGCAAAAAGTAAAAAATATTGAATTTTTTTCAAAATTGTCGCTCTATTTTTGTTTATAGCGCAAAAAATAAAAACCGCAGAGGTGATCAAATACCACCAAAAGAAAGCTCTATTTGTGGGAAAAAAAAGGACGCCAATTTTGTTTGGGAGCCACGTCGCACGACCGCGCAATTGTCAGTTAAAGTGACGCAGTCCCGATTTGCAAAAAGGGGCCTGGTCCTTTAGCTGCATTTTGGTCCGGGTCTTAAGTGGTTAAAGCACAATCACAGGAGCCCAGGCCGCACATGCTCAGTGAGGCCAGAGTGTTAATAAAACAACAAACAGGAGAAGAATTACAACTGCTCATGCGCAGACGAACGATACGCTACTGCGCATGCGCAGCACGGGCGCACACATCCAATCAATTGGCTGTTGTCCTCAGAACTACTGTATACGGCCGGCCATCAATACCTAGATGGCCCATTTTTGTAAAAATTTGGCCTGTAGATGGTGGTGTAAATTTGGTGAGGCAGAATGGACTGCAAGCTCCCTTAACAGATATATTTGCATCGTGAAACAGTTGAAGCCCGGGGAGGCACACACTGCAGTAACAAAAGTGACTGACAAGGCTTTCTAGCCAGTCTGCTTACTTCTCCCCCCTCCTCGAAAAGCCTCAACTGTCTGTGTTTTCTGGTGACCCATATATTAGATCATTGTCTTCTATGAGGACACCATGTGGCTACATAGTGGCAGATGGCAAGTTGGTGTAGCTGTCAGAACTGAGTATAAATGGTCAGTGTCTCCTCGATTGTGCACTTGCTTGATGGACCACTTTCCTCCCACCTGGCACTTGTTCTATTCCACTTCATGTGCATAGATACAAGCTGGCTTGTTCCTTATATCCCAACAACCTTCATTCCTAAGCTCTCAATAAAAACACAGACATGAACATAACCTTTAATTGTAACTTCACACCCTGTATTAAAGGTTTATCCCTAATATTTTCCTAAAAAAAAAAAGCTGTTGAAATAATGAAATAAAACAATTTTACCGACATTTGTCTATATCAGGAGAATGAAAGAATGAAATTTATTTTATTATTATATTAATTATTTATTGTATTATAATTTATGATTTCATGTTTCAAGCTTTATCATACTCGGGATGTCTACTAGACTCTTGTTTGGACAGATTTAAGTGAGTTATTACTTAGAATTACAGGCCTACAATATAAAAGGCAAATTTCTATGCAAAACAATTGTATTGCTTTGAAATGCAAAAATCTGACATAATCATACCGCCAGGGTGGCTACAGTGAATGTGTATAGGAGAGGACTCTGATAGAAGTAGCTGTTCCATAATTTGTGTGTTTATCTCTGCCAAGTACTATTTTGTAATACAAGTCAGGCAATGGCTACCTCCAATACAGCCCTTCACACACACAGGTGCTTTGCTCTGTGACAGACTTCCTTTCAGTTAGTTGGTTCACATTCCTGGACACATCTGGAGCTGTCCTCATCGCAAAGGCATCTTTCCACATCTCCTATAAAGCCAGATGCTTTTAGAATATACCCCATATAGGTGTTCCATAGCTTTATCAAAAGCAGGACATGCTATCCTTAGGAAGAGATATGATTAACCACTTCAGCCCCAGAAGATTTTACCCCCTTCCTGACCAGAGCACTTTTTACAATTTGGCTCTGCGTCGTTTTAATTGACAATTGCACATTCATGCAATGCTGTACCCAAACAAAATCTGCGTCCTTTTTTTCCCCCCACAAACAGAGCTTTCTTTTGGTGGTATTTGATCACCTCTGCGGTTTTTATTTTTTGCGCTATACACAAAAAAAGAGCGTCAATTTTGAAAAAAACAACAATATTTTTTACATTTTGCTATAATAAATATACCCAAAAATGTTTTTAAAAAAACACATTTCTTCATCAGTTCAGGCCAATATGTATTCTTCTACATATTTTGGGTAAAAAAAAAAAAGAAATGTCAATAAGCGTATATTGATTGTTTTGCACAAAAGTTATAAGGCCAGATCCACATAGAAATGGATAGGCGCAGCGTATCAGAGATGCGCTACGCCGCCGTACGTTTTTCGACTTTGGTTAGAATCCTGAAAGATTGCGCGCCGAAAGTTACGGCGGCGTAGTGTATTTCTGGTGGCGGAATTCAAATCGGCGATTAGGGGGCGCGATTCATTTAAATGAAGCGCGTCCCCGCGCCGAATTGAACTGTGCATGCTCCGTTTCGAAATTTCCCGCCGTGCTTTGCGCGAAATGACGTCACAACAACGTAATTTTTTGAACTTAGACGTGAGTTACGTCCATCCCTATTCACGGACGATTTACGCAAAAAAATAAAATTCAAATTTCGACACGGGAACGACGGCCATACTTAACATGGCAAGTCTATCTATACGCCGCAAAATACCAGCTTTAACTATACGCCGGAAAAAGCCGACTAGGGACGACGTAAGAGAATGCGACGGTCGCGCATACGTTTGTGGATCGTCGGAAAAAGCTAATTTGCATACCCGACGCGGAAAACGTCGCGAACTCCACCCAGCGGACGCCAAAGTATTGCATCTACGATCCGAAGGCGTACGAAGCCGTACGTCTGTCGGATCGAACCCAGATGCTGTTGTATCTTGGTTTGAGGATTCAAACTAAAGATACGACGCAGGAAATTTGAAAGTACGCCGGCGTATCAGTAGATACGCCGGCTTACTCTCTCTCTGGATCTGGCCCATAGTGTCTAAAAACTGTGGGAAAGATCTGCGGTTTTTAGTGGTATTGCGACGGAGAGATCGGAGACTTTTGCCACTTTTTTGTGATCATTGGCATTTATACAGTGATTAGTGCTATAAAAATGCACTAATTACTGTATAAATGTCACTGGCAGGGAAGGGGTTACCACTAGAGGGCGATCAAGGGGTTAAGTGTGTGCTCCCTCACTGTGTTTTAACGGTGTGGGGGGTGACTAGGAGAGATGACAGATCGCTGTTTCTACTTTGTAGAAACAGACAATCTGTTTCCTCTCCTCTGACAGCACGGGGATTTGTGTTTACACACACAAATCCCCGTGCTTGGGCTCGTGCACGCAAGCGCGTGTGGCCGGCGGCAGGGATCCCTGCCGCCGGCCAAGTGCATTGGGTTCCCCGCTATGCAATGGGCGCGCGCACATGTGTCCGGCGTGTTTGCGCGCCCTTTGGTGGCTCTCTTGGGCAAATTGGGATTTCGCCCAGAAAAGCCATTCTGCTGCAGTATATCTGCGTGAGCCGGTCGGGAACCGGTCAAGATACTTAATCGATGACTGTCTAATTATACTGTTGTAGAGGCTCATACAGGCACCAAAAGGGATTTTTTGGGATGTATTCCTAACCCACACATGTGTTTCACAGCTCCTTTTGTAATAGCTGTGAGCTCTAGAAGTCTCATGCAATATATAGTAACTCCAGTCTATATCCATATCCTGAATCATGTTGTGAGTTTTCAACATCTCCTGATGCATGACTGCAGTCTCTGATAGATTTCTGTACCATAACATTAGCTGGAAATCAGGTGCTGTACTTTATGCCCCATGCATGAAGAAAGTTTATCATCACTGTTCCTGAGGAAATAATTCAAAGACCGATTTGAAGTCTAACCTCAAAAGGTGCCTGTACCTAAGCACCACTGCTAATTTAGGAACATTTTAGACCAGAACAGGTTTACATTATCAAGAGTAGGCGATGCCTGGTAAGCCCATGTCTACTTGGCCTAATTGGGAATTATACATTCATCTGCTAAAAAGCACAAAAAATGAAAATAAAGAAAGGGATGTGGATTTTTTTAATTATTACAGAGTCTATTAATAGCCAAAACATTTTCTTATTCAATTGTTTTTATTGAAGGTTTTCACAAAAAGAAAAGGAAAAAACGGTTCACAAAAGGTAAAGCCGGAGGCAAGGAAAATTAAAAGAATTACGGATCCTCTAAATAGAATACATACATAATAAAACACAAACAAAAGAAAAGAGTAGGTAATGATACGTTGAAAAGCAGTGGATGTATTCCCAAAAAACTGTAGTTATGAATAGCTACATTCTCTATATCAACATTCCCAATCATAAAGCAAAGGCACATATCCATACTTATTTCCATATACTTCAATCCTCCCATAGCCTGAAGGCCATACGCCATCAAGGGTGCTATATGAGAGTATGGTAACAGCATACACGTTAACCTCATTAATAAATTCATTCACTTGTTTGATCTTAAAATTCACCTTTCATGTTCTTAATGTCCGTCAACCTCCTTCATAATTACAACAGCTAACCTGTTACCTGAGATTTCGAAAAAAAAAAAAAAAAAAAAATCGCAAGTAAGAATATAAAAGAAAGGCCTGAAAGACAATAAAAAGGGGGAACAAAGAGGGAAGAAGGGGGGGGGGGGTTAAAGAACTCAAAACTCAAGCCTCGTACACACGACTGGTTTTCTCGGCAAGAAACCAGCAAGGAAGCTTTTTGCCGAGAAAATAGTTTGCGTGTATGGTTTTTCGTTGAGAAAACTGCCGGGAATGTCGACAAGAAAAATAAAGAAACCTGCTCTCTATTTTCTCATCGGGATTCTCAATGTTCTCGTCGGACTGTTTTCCGACGAGAAAACTTGTCGTGTGTATGCTTTTCCGAGTCTTAAAAAAAACACGCATGCTCAGAATCAAGTATGAGACGGGAGCGCTCCTTCTGGTAAAACTAGTGTTCGTAATGGAGATGGCACATTCGTCAGCATTCTGAACAGCAGAAAACGATCTGAAAGCACGAAGACTGAAAAGCGCGAATCGTCTCTCACCAAACTTTTAACTAACACGCAGTAACACGAGATTGGTGAAAGGAGCCCAAGGGGTGGCGCCATTGGAATCGAACTTCCCCTTTATACTGCCATTGTGCGTGTTGTACGTCACCACGCTTTAGACCGACGAGATTTTGGATTGACAGTGTGTATGCAAGGAAAGCTCGACAAGAGTCCCGTCGAGAAAAATTACGTTTTTTTCCTGACGAGATTACCGGTCGTGTGTACAAAGCTTAAGAACTTTTTCTTAGTTTTGGATGGAATGAAGAAAAACTAGAGCCTCTGTCAGGTTCTGCTGTCCATGGCTCTATTAGAGAAATGTCCTCTTACTCACTGCCCAAAAAGGGCACTTTTGATTATTATGCTTTCATAAGAACTTACATGAACTTTGCTTATAGAACCTTTTTTAATTGTATTATTCGCTTATGAATAACATATTGCCTCAATCTTTCTACTTTTATCAAGTTTATTTTTATTTTTTGTGCTTCTGGTTAGACCATAACAATTGTAGAAGAAGAGTTGTCTAAATCAGTGGTCTCCAAACTGCGGCCCTTTGCCTGCCTTTATCCGGCTCCTGGGGCACTACTCCTCCCTCTGATACAAGACACCATTCTGCCAACTGACGACATTTTGAACAAAGTTCCTCTTTCCTTTTTCATTTGTCCCTCATTTTTGGACTGATTTATATAGTTCTATATAAAATGCACTATTTATCTATTAAAAAGTGTTTTACAATGCAAAACCTTTCATCCAATTTCTAAATTGCTTCATCTGTAAATTCCAAAAGCCAGAATACAGGAATAGTAGTGGTTCTCCTTTAAGTGGATGGCGGGGGGTGTTCTATGCCTACATACCTCTACATACATTTGCTAATAGGTGTCCCTCATTTCCATCTTAGGAAGCAACAGCACTGAGTTATCCTGGCCTTCTGGCTAGGATTGGTGTGGTCACTGTCATCGTCCGGTGGAGGAGCTGTCATCACCCTGAACGGGAGTTCGGGGTGATAATACGAAAATCCGCTGGAATGATGGTGGCCTGGAAAGGCTAGTACTGGTGGCGGCTGCATTGTTGTTGGCGACTCTCTCCAAGAAAACCTGGAAGGGCTCTCTATCTGGCAAGGACCGCTGAGGGTCAGGCTTGAAAAGAAGCCCATGGTGTATGTGCCCCTGGAGTGGCAGTCCAGGGGTGCTGTAAAATCACTGTGAGTGAGGGTCACTCTGATTTATGGCACCACGGTCACTGCACTACATCACACCTTTTCCACCTGCCTCCTGGGCCGGGCCTTTTGGCCGGGACCGGAGGAAATCTTGATTCCTGGCTGGAGGGCCTGGTCATTGTCTTACAAAATGACCACTTTTCACTCTCCTCTCCACTTTGATCTCGCCACTTTCTTTTATTTAAGCCCTTTTGTCATTTTTTTATTTTTATGTTTGTACACGATTTTTGCACGTGTGACTGGTAGGGTGTAGGTCCTCGGACCTGCCCTGAAAGTCTTGGGAGAGTGTGGACATGGCCTTCTGGCTTAGTTCACCCTATCTCATGGGTTGTCCCTTCAGGGGAGCCCCACCTAGTACTTGGGTGGGTCTGTTTCGGCAGACCCTCCAGAGAATGGGGTCCATCTGGTTTCGGCCAGATGGACCAAGTGTATGTACCCCACTCCCCGTCTGGAGCCTAACGCCCGGGGGATCAGGGCAAGGCCCCCTGATTTTAAAGGGCTTGTGTATACCCGGTGCACTTTTTTGTATTTCATTCTTTATTTGTGTGCACAATTTTCTGCCACCGGGTGAAGTTTTTGAGTGTGTTCACACACCATGGGCTTTCAAAAAAATAAATAAACAGCACAAGTTAGCCTCCACAGACTGTTGGTGCATCGCACAATGTGACAGCCCACTGTTGCCCTTTGCAGACTTTGGTCCCTGGTTTTATTGAAAGCCAAATAGTTGCAGGGTACTTACGGCCATTAAATGATTGATAAACCTGAAAAGTTAGTTTGTGTATTTTCTGGGCTTTTAGCCAACCAAGCTCAGACGAATGCAGAAGCATGAATGAAGTGTCATATGACACAAACCACAGATCCTCCATGGTAGCTTCTGGTTGTTGTAGTAGAAGTAGATTTCTAAGCAGGTAACATTCCATAAATGTGCCAGTAATGAAGCCCTACCCTTCCACAGCCTATCAACTGCCTGACCTAACACGTTGGGGTTGATTTACTAAAACTGGAGAGTGCAATATCTGGTATAGCTATTCCTGGTAGCCAATCAGCTTTTAACTTCAGCTTGTTCAATTAGGCCTCTTTCACACCAGCGGACTGATCGTGTCCACCTGTCAGTTTTTTTAGGCGGACCCGATCGGATCACCCATTGTTCTCTATGGTGTCTGCTAACATCCGCCGAGTATCCGATCCGATAAAATCTGTCCAGCGGATCGGATCAGATGACAATCAGATGGAAAACGAACATGCAGTTTGCTCCTATCTGACGGCCCCATAGAGGAGAGCAGGCTGTGTCCGTGTTCGATCTGCATAGCGGAGCGGACACGGACCTGTCATCCGTCTGCTCAGCGAGAATCAGCAGAGAGATCCCCCGCAGAGCAGGTGAATTCCGCTTTGATGGATCCGCTCATCTGAAAGGGGCCCTAAGCTTTGACAAAAAACCTGGAAGCTGATTGGTTTCTATGCAGAGCTGCACCGGTTTTTGCACTCTCTAGTTTTAGTAAATTAATCCCATAGTCTCACATATTCTGAGCATGTAGTATATGAAGACAGGCTAGTGTATGAAGACAGCAGAAGCTGGCCATAAACATTAGAGATTAGCCAGATGTACTGTATGTATATGATGTCTTTTCAGGCCAGTTTCCCTCTCAAACAAGAGCACTGTAGTCGCAAAAGCACTTTTTGAAGAATGAGGCTGAGAAAGGATAAGGAAGAGGGAGCCACATGTAACCTAGTTCTGATGGCAATGAAAACAATATCAATTGGGCAAGAACGTTTTTTTCCCCCCAACTCTTGTTTAGGACTGTCACGCACTGCCTTAAGTCCGACAGAATTTTTTCATCGTAGATTCTGACCGTGTGTGTTCCTCATCAGAGTTTTTTCTTTGGAAATTCCGACCGACTTAGAAACAGAACATGTTCTCTTTTTTTCCCGATGGAAATTCCGTTTGTCTGTATGGAACTCCGACAGAGAAAAAAAACATGCATGCTCAGAATCGAGTCAACGCATGCTCGGAAGCATTGAACTTAATTTTTCTCGGCTTGTCGTAGTGTTTTACAATGTTCTTGGCAGTCGGAATTTGGTGTGAGTTTATCCCGACGGAAATTCCGATTGTGTGTACAAGGCATTACAGTCATTGGACTGTTGTCCAATCTGCTCAAAACAGGCAAAATTGGGAAACAATTCGAAATATGGCGGCACAGTGGTGTAGTGGTTAGCACTTCCGCCTAGCAGTAAAAATGTTGCTGGTTCGAAACCCAACCACGACACCACCTGCCTGGAGTTTGCATGTTCTCCCTGTGTCTGCGTGGGTTTCCCCCAAGTACTCTAAAGACATGCTGATAGGTTAATTGGATCCTGTCCAAATTGTCCCTAGTATGTGTATGTATGAATGTGAGTTAGGGACCTTAGATTGTAAGCTCCTTGAGGGTAGGGACTGATACGAATGTATAATATATATATGTAAAGCAATGCGTAAATTGACGGCGCTATACAAGTACCTGAAATCATAATAAATATTGATGGTCTCCTTCAGAGATAATCAGACCTGCCCCTCGATATCCGTAGTTCTCTACTGTCTTATTTATAGTTCTTTAAAACTAGTTTGTTTTATATGTTCAAATCTAATTTTGCAGATCCTTACATCACTTATTACTATTGATGTTTTTCTTTTCTATGTTATCTTTCAGTATATAACTAATGGATGGTATTAATCATCAAGCTTACTTGTACTTTATATTTCTCTTTTTTTTTCTTTCTGTAATGTGCTGTCTAATACGTAATTTTAATAAACCTAATTGTTTGAAGAAAAAAAAAAAAAAAAAAGGATTAGACTCAGACTAAGTAAATAAGGGTGAAAGACAAATCATTCATATGTTAGTTTGTATAACGGTAATGAAAGAATAAATATTAAGATTTCTTCCTAAATCAAGTTAAGGTTGTCTGCAAGAGACATCATCATTTTGCCAATTTAAGGCAAAGTGACAGGGTCTGCTGATTGCCCACCTCACCAGCAAGGTATAGTCATTATTCTTCACTATTTCACTGACTACCTGCTTTAGAGTTCTCACAGAAAGAGGCTTCCATGTCTGGATGATTAAATAAACTTCCCCATTTCATAGTGCTCACGCCTAAGCAGCCAATCGTCAAGCCTGAACTTTCAGTTGATGCAGGGAGAGTGACATGGTCTCTTAGGCTGCATTCACACCTGAGCGTTTTGTCGCCTGAAGCGCGACGCTCAAAAATGCTAGAGGGGAAAAAATACATTATTCCCTATGGAGATGGTTCACATCTCCACTCCAAAACGCCTGACGCCGAACGCCTGAAGCTCAAACAAGTTCCGGACCCTTTTTTGTCGCGCGTATCGGGAGGGTTGTTCGTTTTTGAGCGTTTCCATTTCCCATAGAAAGTAATGGAAACGCTCGATTCAAGCGACTAGCGTGACAACGAGCGTTTGCTACGGGCGTTTCGTCGCTTTAATCAATAGAACTTTTCACCCAGGCAGAAGATTAAAAAAATCTACCAACATAGCAACACGTGATGAAAAGATTATCATTTTTTCTACTGGCTAAAATAAAAAACGTCGAAGTACAAAAACGTCGGACGACGCTGTATGCAAACAAGCATGAATACGTGCGACAAAACGCCGGAAAAAACGACCGACGCTCAGGTGTGAATGCAGCCTTAGTGTCAGTGGGAGTAAACAGTGTCCCATTGGTATTAGGGGGAGGAATGTTGCCTCCATCATTGGTGTCAGTGGGAGGAATAGCCCCCCATTGTTGATGTCAGTGGAGGGAATCGTGCTCCACCATTGGTATCAGAGGTAGGAATCGTGCCCCATCATTGGTATCAATAGAAGCAATAGTGCCTCATCAATAGTATCAGTGGGAGAAATAGTGCCCCATCATTGGTATCAGTAGGATGAATCATGCCCCATCATTGGTATCAATAGGAAGAATAGTGCCCCATCATTGGTATCAATAGGAAGAATAGTTCCCCATCATTGGTGTCAGTGGGGAGGAATAGTGCCCCATCATTGGTGTCAGTGGGAAGAATAGTGTCCCATCATTGGTATCAGTGGGAGGAATCGTGCCCCATCATTGGTATCAGTGGGAGGAATAGTGTCCCATCATTGGTATCAGTGGGAGGAACTATACCCCACTGTTGCTGATAGTGAAGTTAATAATGCCCCATTATTCAGCAAAGGACCACACCTCGTCCCGGGCTGCAGTTTGGAGACCAGAGCTGTATACTATCTTGTTTCTTGGCTGATGGACTTAAATGGTACCTGCATGGTAATAACCTGTATCCCACAGAGAAGTTCCAAAGGGCAGATTCATTTATTACCCCCTGTGTTAGCGTTACAGGGCCCAATCTTCACCTGAGGTCCTATTGGGCTGCCAGATTGCATTGGACAATTTATGACCGTCTAAGTCACTGATATATATGTGTGCCCCCCTAGGGATTTGTATAAACCACAAAGGAGCAAGGAGAGATGGAAGTACGTTTCTTAGGTATGTAATTTAATATCTTCATTTGTTAGGAAAGCAGAATGGTAGTGAAGGATCAATACAGGAGAGTAAAAAGCCACTTTCATGATCAAAACAACACAACTCTCATCAGTTCAAGCCATACCTACAGCAGAGCAATTGCTTTTAATTTACTTGATGTTTCTGTTCACCCATGAGACCTCATATTTTGGCCCATTGCCTGTACATCTATATAGAATTGAACGCCTGTGTGGCTTATGGCCTGATGTATGATATATGGTTTTCCTCGGTATGACCCATCTCATGTCCTATTGGGAAGTAAACTATATATCTGAAAGGTCATTTTGTAATGTGGAGAAAGCTGGGTTTCATTCAGAGTTGCATTGTTCAGGCAGGGCCGTGTTTATACAGCGTGGGCCGGGAACATCTGGACAAGGAGTCAGCAGAGCCGCTGCAGTAAAGATTTGGAGTCTCTTGTGGTCGGTGCTGAACCCAGACACTACAGGAAGATGTGGCAGCTCTCCACAGTGCAGCTCTGTGGGTGAGACTCAGACACTCCTTTCACTAAGTTTTAGGAGTGAGCATTTGACGTTGCCTGTGGTACAAAGTACAGACATTTATTGCTTTCATCAAGAGCAAAAAAGCTGATAAAAAAAAAAAAAAGGAAAGTGCCCAGCGAAAGTAAAATTCAATCCAGTTTAACGTTAAACAATCCTGTGCTTTCACTAAATATCCATCTGTGTTGTGTTTTTTTTTTTTTTTTTATTAGGTACAGTCGCAGCTTACAAATAGGTAAGACTTGTTTGCAACAGTGACAAACATTATGGGCTAGATTCAGGTAGGGGCGCGCAATCTAACGGCGGCGCAGCGTATCGTATTTACGCTACGCCGCAGCAACTTACAGGTGCAAGTGCAGTATTCACAAAGCACTTGCTCCGTAAGTTGCGGCGGCGTAGCGTAAATGGGGCCGGCGTAAGCGCGTGTAATTCAAATGTGTAAGGGGGGGGCGTGTTTTATGTTAATGTGTGTTGACCTGACGTGATTGACGTTTTGTACGAACGGCGCATGCGCCGTCCGTGTACATATCCCAGTGTGCATTGCTCCAAATGACGTCGCAAGGACGTCATTGGTTTAGACTTGAACGTAAATTACGTCCAGCCCTATTCGCCAACGACTTAGGCAAACAACGTAAAAAATTCAAAAATCGAAGCGGGAACGACGTCCATACTTAACATTGAGTGCGCCTCATAGAAGCAGGCACAACGTTATGCTGAAAAAGCCTTAGGCAAACGACGTAAAAAAAACAAACGCCGGGCGCACGTACGTTTGTGAATCGGCGTATCTAGGTAATTTGCATACTCTCCGCTGAAAACGACAGAAGCGCCACCTAGCGGCCAGCGTGAGAATGCACCCTAAGATACGACGGCGTAAGAGACTTATGCCAGTCGTATCTTAGGCTAATGTCGGCGTATCTTGCTTTCTGAATACAGAAAGAAGATACGCCGGCGCAGCTTTGAATTTACGCGGCGTATCTATGGATACGCCGGCGTAAATCGTTGCTGAATCTAGCCCTTTATCTATTACAACAAAACAACAGAAAAATAAAACACACGAAAAAGAACTTATGGTAGCCAAGACAAGGAAAGTATAAGAAGGTTATTCTTAAAGAGGAAGTAAACCCTCTTGTAAAAAAAAAAAAAAAGACAACCTGCAATACAAAGGCATAATGAGCCAGTATGCATAGCATACTAGCTCATTATGAAGTACTTACCTGAGATCGAAGCCCCCGCAGCGGCTCTCGTTCGTCTCCTCCGTGTCCGTGACTTCCGGGTATCGCTGCTCTGGCGCTGTGACTGGCCAGAGCAGCGATGACGTCACTCCCGCGCATGCATGCGGGAGCCACCACTAACGGCATGATGCTGTTAGTAGTGGCGCGCTCAGTGCGCCTGCGCCCGATGTCTACGACGCGTGCGCCGTAGACATCGGTGCCGCTGTTCTTTGCAAATATCTCCTAAACCTTTTAGATTTGGGAGATATTTCTTGCACCTACAGGTAAGCCTCAATCTATGTTTACCTCTAGGTTAAAGTGGTTGTAAAGGGTTTACAACCACTTTAAGAGTAGGGTAGACGGCTTGCATACCCTCGTCTGTTATCTAATCTCAGCGCAGCCCGGACTCTGCTATCATCACAGGAGGGAACTACCTTAGGCTGCCCCAGGGGCGACCCTACCCAGGTTCCGCGCTGAAGGAGGGGTGCCATTCAAGGCCTCCAACAACCTCCCCCGACGCGTCCCCCAGCCCCCCCCCCCAGCTCGCGCACCTCACATTATTGAGAGTCACAGCTCTGATGCCGTCACTCAGGGTGCTTATGCGTGGGCTGTAGGCCCTGCTGCGCGCAACCTTCTCAGCATTTCGAGGGTATCTACCATCAACCTTGTCAACAGTCAAAACTTTTGAAGTGTTTAACCGTAAGAAATGGAGAGGAAAATCGAAAAGCGAATAGGGGGGAGGGAAGAATGATCAGAATCTCACCACAGATGTATGAGGGACTCACCGTGCCTACACCGGACCACCAGTCGCCACGTCTGTGTTGTCTTGGTGATGTTGGTAGCTTCAACCCAAACTTTTTTTTTTTTTAAAGTGTATTTTGTGCGTGTACTCGAGAGAGGAGCCGGACTGCAGGAGTTGGAAGTAGGCAGGCCTCCCCCAGAGGCAATCTGCCACCTTTCTCCATGCCCCGGGTGGCAATGGCGGGTGCCCAACGGGGCAGAGGTACTCCCTATAAGGGAGTGAGAGGATCTAGCCCGCTCAACCAGCCCCGTTAGTCCTTCGCCTCTCTTTTCAGAGACCGCGTGGTCAAAGTGCGTGCATGTTAACCCAATTTCGAGTGCGTGTAAGTGTGGTGGTTTTTGTGGGAGGGGGGTGGGCATACTAAGCGCAGGCTTACCTCGCATAGCACATAGCACTCAGCCGGGCTGAGACCACCAAACTCAATTCACATGTAGCTGAGACCGGGATCCGAACCCCTAGCTGCAGAGGTGAATGGCTTGTCAGCGCAGTGCCAATCGCGTTGAGCCACCGCAGCTCCCGAAAAGTTTTTTTAAAAGATCAAGGACCCATAGGACAGTTCTTAGCTGCTGAATTTCTGAAAGGACCAGTTAAAATGTAACTAAAGGCAAAACTTTTTTTTGTTGATTTTGGATAGAGTAAGAGACAGGGAGGATTGGATTTAAATCAAGTCAATTTAAATCATAACTTTAACCACTTCAGCCCCCGGAAGGTCTTACCCCCTTAATGACCAGAATTTTTTTTGCGATACGGCACTGCATCGTGCAAAACAAAATCTCTTTTTCCCCCATAAATAGATATTACTTTTGGTGGTATTTGAACACCTCTGCGGTTTTTATTTTTTGCACTATAAACAAAAAAAGAACGACAATTTAAAAAAAAAATGTATTCATCAGTTTAGGTCGATATGTATTCTTAAGACTACATATTTTTGGTAAAGAAAAATTGCAATAGGCGTATATCGATTGGTTTTTGCGCAAAAGCTATCATGTCTACAAACTACGGGATAGATTTATATATATATATATATTATGTGTTTGGGGGTTCTAAGTAATTTCTAGCAAAAAATAAAAAGAGTTTAACTTGTAAACAACAAATTTGAAAAATAGGTCTGGTCCTTAACCACTTCATTACTGGACACTTAAACCCCCTTCCTGCCCAGACCAATTTTCAGCTTTCAGCGCTGACGCATTTTGAATGACAATTGCGCGGTCATACAACACTGTACCCAAATTATACTTTTATCCATTTTCCCCACAAATAGAGCTTTCTTTTAGTGGTATTTGATCATCTTTGTGGTTTTTATTTTTTGCGTTATATACAAAAAAAAATACAGAACATTTTGAAAAAAAACACAATTTTTTTACTTTTTGTTATAATAATATCCCCAATTTTTTTTTTTTTACGTTTTTTTTCCTCAGTTTAGGCTGATACGTATTCTTCTACATATTTTTTGTAAAAAAAAAATCGCAATAACCGTATGTTGATTGGTTTGCGCAAAAGTTATAGCGCCTACAAAATAGGGGATACATTTATGAATTTTTTTTTTTTTTTTTTACTAGTAGTTTTTTTTGTCAGGCCTGCGATACTGCGGCGGACATATCGGACACTTTTGACACTACTTTGGGACCATTCACATTTACACAGCGAACGGTGCTAAAAAATGCATTGATTACTGTATAAATGTGACTGGCAGTAAAGGGGTTAACTCTAGGGGGCGAGGAAGGGGTTAAATGTGTAAACTGGGATTGTTTCTAACTGTGTGTGGAGGGGGACTGACTGGGGGAGGTGACCGATGCTGTGTCCCTATGTACAAGGGAGTCCGGGACACAGCATCGGTCTCCTCTCTCTCTGACAGGACATGGAGCTCTGTGTTTACACACAGAGCTCCATGTCCCTGCTGTCACCGCCGTTCACGGGAACCTGGCGGACATCACGGCCACCAGGCACGCGCAGCGGCTTCTCAGCGATGCACCGGGCACAGTGTTTCCCCGCTGCGCGTCCCCAGCGGCGCGCAGGGAATGTAAATAGCAGGACGTCCAGGGACGTCCACCCGGCACTTGAGAGCCGCGCTGTGGACGTCTTTCGTCTATAGCGTGGGTCTCAAGTGGTTAAAGTGGTAGTAAACTCTGTACTACCACTTTTACCTACAGGTAAGCCTATAATAAGACTTATCTGTAGGTAAAAAGAATGGCCCGGATTCAGAGAGCAATTGCGTCTGCGTAACCATAGTTACGCAGCTAGTAAAAAGAATTTGGAAACAACTGCGCTAAGGTGAATCAAAAAATCGCATTAATAATAGGATTAGTTACGCAGCGCAATTGCTTACTTGCGCCGGTTTAACGACTTCTCCTGATTCAGAGAGCTTGTTACGCCGACTACAGCCTAAGATATGCGTGGCATAAGGCTCTTATGCCCTCATATCTTAGGCTGCATTCTTACGCAGGCCGCTAGGTGGCGTTCCCGTAGTGGTCAGCGTAGAGTATGCAAATTGCATACTAACGCCGATTCACTACGGTACGCGCGCCCTGCGTACACAGTTTACGTCGTTTGCGTACGGCGTGTTTAGCGTAAGGCTGCTCCTGCTAATAGCAGGGGCAGCCAATGCTAAGGATACCCGTCGTTTCTCGCTTCGCAAAATTTAAATTTTACGTCGTTTGCGTAAGTGAATCGTGAATGGCGCTGGACGCCATTCACGTTCACTTTGAAGCAAATGACGTCCATGCGCTCTACGCTCGGCGCGGGAACGCGCCTAATTTAAATGATTCCCGCCCCCTACAGGATCATTTAAATTGCGCGCGCTTACGCCGGGCATTTTGCCGGAGCGCCCACGCAATTTACGGAGCTACTGCTCCGTGAATCGCGGGTAGCGCATAAAATTTGCGGGGGCGCAGGGCAAAAACGTTGCCCTGCGCCTCCGTAAAAAATGCGCAAATGTACCTGAATCTACCCCAATATCTCCTAAACCTGTACGGTTTAGGAGATATTCCCAGCGCAATGAGCCACTGACTGCAGCGGCGCATGCGCAGCTGGGATTCTCGGCTAAATACCCGGCAGCCATCGGACCTTGCCGGAAAGAAGTCTCCTGTGCGCATGCACGGGAGTGACAACATCGCCGCTCCAGCCACTCACAGTGCTGGAGCGGCGATACCCGGAAGACATGCCGAGGCAAGATGACATCTGCCTCGGCGTGGACCAGGTAAGTTACCGACGTCTCGTTCTAAGGTAAGTATTTCATAATGAGCTAGTATGCAGTGCTGGTGTGTTGGGTATGAAGGGTGTTGCAAAGAGTTGTATGACTTGGGTAGTATAAGAATTAGATTTTTTTTGGTAGTCAGGTAAAACATATGCATTTTGGAGGACTTGAGGTGTCCTCTTTTACAGATCTATTCTTGGTGTGGGTGTAAGATCTGTACACACTCTGTAAAGCTCCAAAAAAGGGGGCCGTATGATTTACCTGACTGAAAAGAAAAAAAATCTTATATTACGTAAGTCATGTGACTGTCTGTAAGGTGCTTTTCATCCACCACACAATGGGCTAGATTCAGCAAGCAGATACGGCGGCGTATCTCCCGTAATTTCAAATCTGCGCTGTCGTATCTTTACGCGGATTCTCAAAGGCAGATACGTTCAAAAAATTGGCTTCCTCCGCCGACGTTACTTGAATACGGCGGCGTATAATTGTGTGCAATTTTACGCTGGCCGCTAGGGGCGCTTCCGTTGTTTTCGGCGTAGAATATGAAAATGACCTAGATACTCCGATTCACAAACGTACGTACGCCCGGCGCAATTTAGTTATGTCGTTTACGTTGGGCATTTTCGGCGTAAGGTTACTCCTGCTATTAGGAGGCGCAGCCAATGTTAAGTATGGACGTCGTTCCCGCTTCGAATTTTGAATTTTTTACGTTGTTTGCGTAAGTCGTTCGCGAATAGGGCTGGACGTAATTTACGTTCACGTCAAAACCAATATGTTGTTGCGGTGTACTTGGGAGCAATGCACACTGGGATATGTATACGGACGGCGCATGCGCCGTTCGTAAAAAAAACGTCAATCGCGTCAGGTCATCATACATTAACATAAAACACGCCCCCTCATCCTCATTTGAATTACGCGTGCTTACGCCGGCCCCATTTACGCTACGCCGCCGTAACTTAGAAGGCAAGTGCTTTGTGAATACAGCACTTGCCTCTCTAACTTACGACGGCGTAGCGTAAATACGATACGCTGCGCGGCCGTAACTATGCGCGCCCCTACCTGAATCTATCCCAATATTTTTATCAATGTATTTCATATACAAATGTGTAGCTACTCCCTCTAGTGGCTGTCTGTATGTCATCATGCAGGCAGCATCTTTGCTGAACAATCGCTGTCATATGAAGGACAAGACCTGGCTTTGAGAGTGTATTTGTTATTAGTGACAGTAGAGGCAGAAGGCATTATTGCTATGTCGCTTTAGTAAATACAAGCAGATTATCTGTATATAATGAGCAAATATTGCACATATTAAGGGAACTTGTGGGAATGGAAATTTTGGCTGTAAAGTTTCATGCTCCAGGGCTGTCATCCTTATCCTGGATTCACCTTCCAGTACGTTATCTGGTCTGGAAAAAACATCCAGCCATAAAAAAAGCTTAAAAGTCTAGCTTCCAATCCTTCATGCTTATTTAAATACAGTCACTCTCTAGTTAGTGACGCTAGACAGTGAGGAGGATATCCTTGACTCATTCAAACAATGGCATCTCCTATGTTGCGATTCTCCCAGGTTCTGGTTCAGGATTTGATTACATACTTGGTCTTGCTGGCCAGAATTTCAGTGGGGAGATGCCCTCTACCCATGGCATTGCTTTAACAAGCTCAATGTTTAGCTTTTTAGCTTGTTGACTTGTGTTGGCAAGCTATATTTTCCATATTTACAAGGAAGAATCCACTATAGTTGTTTTAATGGGTATTTCTATGAATCTTCTCCCAGGGTCCCATGCAGGGCCGATGCTAGCACTAGGCAAAGTAGGCTAGGATAATGGTAGGAGATAGCAATTCCTGTAGGACCTGAGCAGTTTTTATTTAACCTTTTTACCCCAGAGGAACCCATAAAATACTTTTCAGGAAGCCCCTGCTAAAACAATTTATTGGGATCAGGGCTAAAAATGCCCTTTACATTGGTGGCCAGAGGAAAGAAACCCCCCTTTACAGTTGTGGGCCAGTGGTAAGAATGCCTCCCTTAAGCCTCGTACACACTGCTTGCTATGGGTAGCTTCTCTGCTTTTCTCTGTTCCATATTTTGTAAATGACCCTTCTGTGTTAGTATTGTTTACTGAGGGTACCCAGTACTGCAGAACACGTTCCACACATATGAACGGAGTCTATTACAGCAGCACGTGATGCAGATTGCTGGCTTAGGCATTGCCTGGCAGGCGACTGCGTGTAGCATGCTCGCTGACGCTACAAGATCCCTGCAAGCTGGCCTGTAATTTTCACCTTCTATTTTGGGATTGTGTGCTTCCCCTCAGGGAGACAACTTGGCTTTTATTTATTCCCTTTGATATTCAGAGTCTCAGCAACTAAACTTAAAAAGTATGAGACATATACAGCTACTTTGTTTGTTTAAATAATGCAGGGTATAGTCATTTTTTCTTTTTTTTTTCCTTTGGCACACTGACCGGATTTGAATATTTTTTTTTCTTGACGTGTAATCCCTAAGGATAAATGTATCTTTCTCTTCCGTTCATGGACGGACACAGCAGCAATCTTGACTTGTGGGTATTAATCTTCAATCAGGAGAGGACTAGGCAGAAAAACATGTTAAATTGTTAATCACATCAAAAAACTGTACAGTACCGCCCAGGGGCGGTCCCTCTGGGTACAACCACTCTCCCTGCATCTCACAGCTCAGTTTTTTTCTGCCTAGCATAGGAGAATGACATAGCTCCCTTCGGGCCCATGTGTCCTGGAGTTTTTTTCAATTTTTTTATTTATTTTTGTGTCCTGAGATCTGCTATCAACTGTCGACTGGGCAATAGGCTGGACGTCAGATCCTTGTAGTCTGCCCAGTTTCGGCCGTCGAGCGTGTGCCGGACTTTAGCTACACTCTGGGTCGTCCACGACATGCCCTGTCGCTACAGGGGTGGCCGGTGAGCTACATTCTCCGGGGCACATATATGACTGGGCTATATGTCCAATGTATCTTTTTTGCTTCCCTTTCATATTTTAAATACGCCATTGAAAGTTTTTTGTTATATCTGTTGGACACAAAAATCTACCAGTTGATCCTGCCTGAAATCTGGTGAGCCAATAACTTTATATGCTTCTTGCACTTGCTGCATTCTTATCTGTCACTCTGGATCCAGATCCCTGTGTAGACAACAGAGCACCACCCCCCCCCCTCATGTTATGGAGGAGAGGAGTCCTAGGGTGCTCATTATTCATGGATACAGTTGGGTGAGTGAGTGTTGTCACCCTAGGTTGGGAAGTGTTACTGGCAGAATCTTCAGGTGAAAATAAAGGAAATAAAAGTCTGGAAAAGGAATCGCATAGTATCTAAGGCAGGGGTCTCCAAACTTTCTAAACAAAAGGCCAGTTTGCTGTCCTTCAGACTTTAGGGCCATAGGAAGGAATTGTGCCCCATTGTTGGTGTCAATGGAATTAGTTGTGCCCAATTGTTGGTGTCAATGAAAGGAATTGTGCCCAATTGTTGGTGTCAATGGAAGGAACTGTGCCCCATCATTGGTGTCAATGGAAGGAATTGTGCCCCGTTGTTGGTGTCAATGGAATAAATTGTGCCCAATTGTTGGTGTCAATGGAAGAAATCGTTCCCCATCATTGGTATCAATGGAAGGGATTGTGGCCCATTGTTGGTGTCTATGGAATGAATTGTGCCCCATGTTTGTATCAGTGGGAGCAATTGTGTCCTTTTTATGGTGTCAGTGGGAGAAATTATGCCCCATTGTTGGTGTCAGTGGATAAAACAGTACCCCAAGGGTCAGATAAAGGCAAGCAAAGGGCTGCATCTGGCCCCCAGGCCCCAGTTTAGAGACCACTGATATAAGGAAATACTGTATGTCTCTAGAGTGAACATTTCTGGTCCCCCCCTACCCCGGTGACGTAGGAGGTCTGCACTTAAATGAGTTGCCGATATCTATTAAGTTGCCCATTAAACCTGACCCTAAAGCTGACCATATATTAGACTTTTGTACGACCATTCCTATGAAACGTCGCCGAAGTACATTCAATGACATGACCGAAAGTACTTTAAAAAGTTTGCTTTTAACATTCGATTTTAGAGCAAATGGACTTTCCCGAACAAAAACCACATTCACAGTTCGTTCGAGAAATCATTTCCATTCTGCCCTTTTGAATTTTCTCATCACTTTGGCCAAAAACGGACATCACTTTGACTCCACTAACAATTCGAGAATTAAACGAATGTACTTTAAGCGGAGGTCCACACAAAAAATGAACCTCCGCTTTTCGGAAACCTCTCCCCCTCCCGTGTCACATTTGGCAACTTTCAGGGGGGAAGGGGGGTGCAGATACCTGTATAATACAGGTGTTTGCACCCACAAAACCGGGAATAGCCTCACGTGGGAGTCACGCCCCCGTCCCCACCCCCCGCTGTCTTCTGGGAAACACACTGATCCCAGGAGACAGCGGGACCAGTGAGGATGGGCCGCGCCGCTCGCGCATGCGCAGTAGGGAACCAGACAGTGAAGCCTCAATGCTTCACTTTCTGATTCCCTCACCTAGGATGGCGATGGGGCAGCCGAGAGACGAGCGATTGCTTGGCCTCAGCTGCGGACATGGCGGGAACCCTGGACAGGTAAGTGTCCATGTTTTAAAAGTCAGCAGCTGCAGTATTTGTAGCTGCTGGCTTTTAAAAAAAAAATTTGGGTGGACCTTCGCTTTTAACCACTTCTAAACCGCCGTACGTCTTTATACGGCCTAACTTTAAAGATTGATATCTCGGTAACGGCAGCAGCTGCTGCCACAACCGAGGTATCAATCTTTAGTGTCAGCGGTTCTGTTAACGATAACGGCGGTCTCCGCGGCAGATTCGCCGCAAGATCGCCGTTATCGGCGGCGGGAGAGGGCCCCCCCCTCCCGCAGCTCACCCGTGCCTTCCGCCGCTTACCGTAGCCGTCGGTAGCGGCGGAGGCGATCGGGACCGTTCGGCAGCTGAGCGGGGACGAGACTGAAGGAAAAATCTCCTTCGCCCGTCCCCATAGCTCTGCTGGGCGGAAGTGACGTCAAAACGTCAGTCCCGCCCAGCCTCTTAAAGAAACATTTATTTATTTTTCATTTGAAAAAATTACATTTTCAAATTTTTTTATTTTTTTTTGCATTTTAGTCTAAATATGAGGTGTGAGGTCTTTTTGACCCCAGATCTCATATTTAAGAGGACCTGTCATGCTTTTTTCTATTACAAGGGATGTTTACATTCCTTGTAATAGGAATAAAAGTGATCATTTTTTTTTTCCAGTGTAAAAAATAATAAAATAAATAAAAATAAATAAGAAAAAAAAAAAAAAATTTAAATCGCCCCGTCCCGACGAGCTCATGCGCAGAAGCGAACGCATACGCGAGTAGCGCCCGCATATGAAAACGGTGTTCAAACGACACAAGTGAGGTATCGCCGCGATCGTTAGAGCGAGACCAATAATTATAGCCCTAGACCTACTCTGTAACTCACAAAATGCAACCTGTAGAATTTTTTAAACGTCGCCTATCGAGATTTTTAAGGGTAAAAGTTTGACGCCATGCCACGAGCGGGCGCAATTTGTAAGCGTGACATGTTGGGTACCATTTTACTCGGCGTAACATTATCTTTCACAATATATAAAAAAATTGGGCCAAATTTATTGCTGTCTTATTTTTTAATTCAAAAAAGTGATTTTTTTTCCAAAAAAAGTGCTCTTGTAGGACCGCTGCGCAAATATGGTGTGACAAAAAGTATTGCAATGATCGCCATTTTATTCTCTAGGGTGTTAGAAAAAAATAAATATATAATGTTTGTGGGTTTTAAGTAATTTTCTAGCAAAAAAAAACAGTTTTAGTCTTGTAAACACCAAATCTGAAAAACACCCAAAGTAGAGAAGTGGTTAAAAATAAAAAATTTTGAACAGAATCCATATTTAGCATCACACTAAATAGCTTGTTGGGGCCAAGCTTGCCATAATGAACTATTTCCTACACTAATAGGTACAGGAAGTTCCCGTCCCACTTCTGGAAAGCAGTACTGTATGTAGGCGGTATTGAGGTCGGGTGGTGGGAACCCAAGAGGTAAGGAAGAAAACATGGCGGCCCGGCTTATAAGGAAGTATATTGGTATGAATGTTCCAACCATACTGTAACAGAGTTTATGCAGAATCTTCAACTGTCAGAAGCCCTCACAGATGATATTGCAGTACTGTACTTTCTTTTGATGGTGAAGATCAAAGTGGGCAATAAATTCACAGCTTCCAAACAGTTTATTGAAAATTTGAAACCAAAAAAGCTGAAGAAAATTTGCCAAAAGTAATTGGAGGGTTAAAAGTGGTAAGGATAACAGAACAATCCACGGTCACCCTTCACTGCAGCACTTCTCTGTGGCACCTTTTTTTGCTGGTTGGTGTGCCCAAGGTTGCTCTGTTTTTATTACTCTAGCAGTGCCATAAGTTTTGGGTGAACTGACCCGTTGGCTAACGTCTCTTACCCATATTAGTATTTATTTTTAAAAACGTATCGGTAGGCAGACAGGATGGAATATGCTTATAACATAGATTTTGAGATAAGATATGCATATTTTGTTTGCCTAGCCATGTATGGTGAGGGTATAAATCTGCTCTAGTGAGATATGGCTCTGAAGATTAGTTCACAGTTTGTTTTATCTTGAGATAAAAGAGAATATAACAGTTGCCTCTCTATTTCCCTCAAACACTTCTCTGCTTGAAAGAAAGCCCTGTTTTCCTTTATTTCTATCGTTTAAAGAGAACCTGTCCAGATGGCTCTTAGCTATCAACTAGGCTAGGGCTTCTATCTGTAGTCCTTGTTCTAGTCCAATCAAGTTGTAATTCTATAGCAGATCATTCCTCTGCAGCATGATGCAGTGATTACACCTTCTACTCAATGTTGCACAGTTGTATAGGCTTCTCTCCTTTACTGAAACTGCTTAAAGAGGTTGTAAAGGTACAATTTATTTTCCTAAATAGCTTCCTTTACCTTAGTGCAGTCCTCCTTCACTTACCTCATCCTTCCATTTTGCTTTTAAATGTCCTTATTTATTCTGAGAAATCCTCACTTCCTGTTCTTCTGTCTGTAACTCCACACAGTAACGCAAGACTTTCTCCCTGGTGTGGAGGCAGGGCCAGCCCTATGATGGGACCGGGTGGTACCATGGGTACCAGGCAGCACTTTTAGGGGGGCAGCATACTGATGCCCGCCAGCCCATTCCACCACCCAAATAAAATTGATGTCCTTTTTTTCCCACAAATAGAGCTTTCTTTTGGTGATATTTGATCACACCTCTGCGGTTTTTATTTTTTGTGCTATAAATATATATATTTTTTAACTTTTTGCTATAATAAATATCCCCAAAATTTAGAAAAATAAACTATTTTCTTCAATTTAGGCCAATATGTATTCTTCTACATATTTTTGGTACCAAAAAAAAAAACACAATTAGCATACATTGATTAGTTTGCGCAAAAGACATTGTGGCCGCCGGCAATTCACAGCTCCCTATATACTCCTGGATACATGTATAGAGCCATGGCAGGTCCTTTTATACGCCTATATGCATGTATAGAGCCATGACAGGTCCTCTTTATACTCCTATATACATTTATAGAGCCATGGCAGGTCCTCTTTATATTCCTTTACATGTAAAGAGCCTCGACAGGTCCTCTATATACATGTATAGAGCCATGACAGGTCCTGTTTATACTTCTTTATACATGTATAGAGCCATGACAGGTCCTCTTTATACATCTATAGAGTCATGACAGGCCCTTGTTATACTCCTTTATACATGTATAGAGCCATGTCAAGTACTCTTTATAGTCCTATATACATTTATAGAGCCATGACAGGTCCTCTTGATATTCCTTTACATGTAAAGAGTAATGACAGGTCCTCTATATACATGTATAGAGCCATGACAGGTCCTCTTTATACTCCTATACATGTATAGAGCAATGACAGGTCCTCTTTATACTCCTGTATACATGTATAGAGCCATGACGGGTCCCTCCCTTGGACTACAGGAGAGTCAGAACGCTCTCTACGTTGCAGATAGACAAAGGAGCTGTGTGTTAGTGGGCGTCCTGACTCTCCGATAGTCCAAGGGAGGGGGCGAGCAAGACACTCCACACCAGGGAGAAAGCCTTGCATTACTGTGTGGAGTTACAGACAGAAGAACAGGAAGTGAGGATTTCTCAGAAGAAATAGGGACATCCAGGTACACGGTAGTTTCCCAGTTTCTCTTCATAAAAACCAGACAGAACGTGTCTTCTTCAGATTTATTTCTTATTAAACTGGGGTAAGGTGCAGGGTGAGCCTTGGAATACTCCAGAACCAGTATAAAAGGGTCATGGAGGTCACCCTCTACCTGCACTGTCTCTTCAGAGTGTAGCCACCCTCTTGAAGTTAGTGACTTGTGAACCACAGCTCAGGGGACCAATTGTGAAAGTAAGGCCTGAACCAGCAACTTAAATTGACATTCTCAAAGGTCGGCAAGGACAGACTCTAGGATCTTTTCAGTGTTGTGCTCACTGTGCCCTTGGTACTTGAGTGCTTTCCTGCAGTACCAGACTGCTTCTGTATGGAGTGCTTCCAGGTAAGATCCTCTGTGGACTTCCTTCAACTGCTTGGAGGAACTCTGGACGTGGGTCCCCTAGCTCTAGCAGGTTTCGGGACCCAGATGGCCTCCTCTAAACTTCAGCTATATGCACAGAGGGCCACAGCTTTTAGGTTGGGTCTCTTCCCCACAGGACAAGAAAGAACCCTGCTGTTCCAGGCCCCATCCTATTTATACACACCTTAGCCCCCTGCTGGATATTCTTCCTGCCAGGGATTGGCTGAGGCTTTATGAATATGCAAGTGATGGTCTGCTTCTTCCATCCACTAAATTCCAGAAATTGGGGGAAAACAGTTAAGCCTGCATCCAGCAGAATTTATTCAAAAACAATTAAACTTGGCTCCACTGGCTACAGGGGAGCCAAAAAAATTAATTTGCCTCGAACAGTTAGCAACCTAACTAGGAGGGTGCTACATTGATAAAATGGTGTTTGAGATAATGCAATAGGCTGGTGCTCCCTTTTTTGCTGTGTTATGTTTATGATGGAGTTAGCATTCTGATGGGGTTGGTTGGAATGAAGCGAAGAAAGCTAAATATAAGCAGATTATACTTTAGCTTTAAAGCTGAAGTTTTACCATCTAGAAAATGCCATGTAATACTACTGGACTACTGTTTTTGATGAATACCCAGCTTCATCGCTTTTTGGAACCCCCCCCCCCCCTCCGATGTCACATTTGGCACCTTTCAGGGGGGAGGGGCTGCAGATACCTGTCTAAGACAGGTATTTGCACCCACTTCCGGGCATAGACTCCTGTGGGAGTCACGCCACTTCCCATCCCCCCCCCCCCGTCTCCTGGGAAACACACTGGTCCTAGGAGGAAGCAGGGACCAGTGATGGCGCGCCGCGCTACTCGCGCAATGCGCAGTAGGGAACCGGGCAGTGAAGCCGCAAGGCTTCACTTCCTGATTCCCTCACGAGGATGGCGGCGGCAGCAGCATGCATCCGAGAGACGAGCGATTGCTCGGCCTCGTCTGCCAACATCGTGGGCACGCTGGACAGGTAAGTGTCCATTTTTTTAACTCAGCAGCTGCAGTATTTGTAGCTGCTGGTTTCTAAAAAAATATATAAAATTTGGGTGAACCTCCGCTTTTATAATTTGACTCCTGTCAATATACCTGCCTGCGGAGTGATAAGGTTTGTGACCCATTGTAGCAGCCTAGCATTGCCACTTCAACTCTGTCTGTTTTTATGCTTCGTCAGCAGAGGTGGATAGTGATTAGAAATATGAATAGTGCAGCGCTTGCAATTTAAAGTGTACAGGGACCTTTATAATAGGTCCTAACTGCACAGTGTGAACAACGTAAAACTATAATCAAAATGAATGAATACACAGTGCTTGTGACACTTATGAGGTGAAGGTTGTAAAGTCCATATGTGAAATAAGACAAACTACATAATTAGTCCACATATCCCTTGATGGGGCTTCTATGAAATGTTCATAATTTCACTTGGACATCCAAAATAGGTGAAATGATAATGAGAAAGTGAATAATCCACCACCGATAAGGTAAAAGCTTACCACATGGTTTGAACTCAAAAAGACATACGTTCTGTTAGCTAGATTCAGGTAGGGGCGCGCAACGTTAGGCAGGTGTAGCGTATGTAATTTACACTACGCCGCCGTAAGTTAGATAGGCAAGTGCTGTATTCACAAAGCACTTGCCTCCTAAGTTACGGCGGCGTATCGTAAATTGGTCAGCGTAAGCGCGCCTAATTCAAATGAGGATGTGGGGGGTGTGTTTTATGTATATTAACTGTGACCCGACGTTATTGACATTTTTTACCAACGGCGCATGCGCCGTCCATGTACATATCCCAGTGTGCATTGCTCCAAAGTACGCCGCAAGGACGTATTGGTTTCGACGTGAACGTAAATTACGTCCAGCCCTATTCACGGACGACTTACGCAAACAATGTAAAATTTTCAAATTTCGACGCGGGAACGACGGCCATACTTAACATTGACTAGGCCAGCTATTTGATGGAATAACTTTACGCCGGAAAATGCCTTACGTAAACGGCGTATCTTTACTGCGACGGGCGCGCGTACGTTCGTGAATCGGCGTATCTAGGCATTTACATATTCTACGCCAAACTCAACGGAAGCGCCACCTATCGGCCAAAGAAAAAATTGCACCCTAAGATACGACAGCACAGGCCGTCGTATCTTAGCTAGGTTTAAGTGTATCTCAGTTTGAGAATACACTTAAACTTAGAACGGCGCAGATTCCGAGTTAGGTCGGCGTATCTACTGATACGCTGGCCTAACTCTCTCTGAATCTGGCTATGTGAGTCCAACGTGCTTGTGTTGACCGACACCAGAAAATGGGAACATCAACTCTGGAGGCCTTTTCGTAAATTAAGCAAATCCACCAACAGTCATTGGGATAGTACTCTCCGTAAGAGGTATTTTTGATATGAAGAAAAGGACAGGTTCTCCCATGTGTGTGTAATTAAAGAAAAAAGAACAAAAAAGGCACATGGCGTAAAAAATAATACAAAAATGTAATAAAGTTTAAAACTCACATTTCAGGAGACTAAATAGCGCTTAATAGTACAATTGTGGTGGCAGTGAAGTGATGCTCACCCTGATGCGTTTCGTCTACATAGATATCATCTGGGATAGAACTGGATATTGGGTAGAACTCACCCTTGAAGCAATGGTGGAAGCAATGGTAGACATGCAGATAGATTTCTCACATTCACTTTAAAGTGTACGTATAGCAAAAAGTGTTGTAGCAGACGCATTACTGTAACACAGAAGTGTGAATGAGCCCTTTAATGTTATTAAAATTACAGTTCCATTTCTATATTCAGCCGTCGTAATTTTCTAAGACTATTCCAAACTTCAAATATGTCATCTCGCTAATAAGTCAACCCGGCTCAGCCTGAGACTGTTCCCAGAATCCCCTTAGAAATCTAATTTGCTGCTTGTGTGGTTGGCTAACTGCTTTTCCCAGCAGAAAATGAATATGATAAGGCAAATTCCCAGTAGAGGAAAGTATGAATCTCCTTTTCAGCAAAACTGGAGTTGCACTTTAGAGCTCATGCACACAGGGCTTAAAAATAACACCTTTTACAAACGTCTTACTTTTTTTCAGCTTATAAACGCACCTCTATGTTAGCCTATGTCCATGTTTTAGTTCACTATTTAAAGTGGAGATTCACCCTCAAAAAAAATTCTGACATCACATGGAGTCGAGCCATCCTACCGACAGAATGCCGTTGTTTTTTTTTTTTTTTCAGCACATACCTCGTTATCACGATTTTCACCCACGGGACTGGGCGTTCCCAAGCACTGCCTGTGATTGACAGGCTTCCGAACGGCGCATACTGCGCGTCACAGGTTGCCGAAAAAACCCGAACGTCGGTGCGGCTCTATACGGCGCCTGCGCACCGACGTTCGGGTTCTGTCGGCATCCTGTGACGCGCAGTATGCGCCGTTTGGGACCGCGCAGTTGTCAGTTAAAGCAATGCAGTAGATAAGAAACCGGAGCTGCAAAATTGCTTGATGATAATTCGAGATTTTCCTAGCTTGTGACGGAAAATATTAATTATATGAAGACAGGAGGCGAGTATCTTATGCATTATCTTTCTTTAATAATGCCCATAGCAGAAATACAGTAAACATTTATTGTAACTTAAAAAATTCAAAGAACTACCCTTCCCAGCAGTCCCTGGGCCAGTGTAGCCCCTCCCAGACCGTAGCCTATATAAGGGACTGTCTGAGGTAACCTATTCCTCTTTCTTCATGCAAATTAGTGTAAACAGGAACCGAAAGTCCAATTAGACATCTCCGCGGCTGCCGGGAACCTTCCGACCGGAACACAACATCCGAATCTGGAGGAAACGAAAGGACAAGGCCAACACGGACCAACTTCATCCGGACCAACTTCATCCCAACGGGGACTATAGGAAACCCAAACCATTCGGAGCCGACCGGTCAGTTGTCCTCAGGAACATGGACCAACGGATTCAGTCAACGGCATCCCGACTCCGGATCTGGAACGCAGTAGGAACCTCCATCTTCGGTGAACTAAACCCATGGATCGAAACGGACAGCAATCCCAACGGGGATAGTGAAAACGAACTCCCGGGGCGTACCAGCCTCCGACTTGCAGGGTGCGTGGTTCATCAGTCTAGAACGAGAGAGAGACAACCTCGTGACAGGGTTGGGTTGGGAGGGAAGATACTCGCCTCCTGTCTTCATATAATTAATATTTTCCGTCACAAGCTAGGAAAATCTCGAATTATACATCAGACAGGAGGCTCATATCTTATGCAAGTTCAAAGCTATAACAATGCATATGACCAATAACAATCAAAATAATCCACAACACTGACATAGATATGTGTACCTCCTGTTCAAAGCGGGATTGGCGGAAAAGCGGTCGCTGACAACAGTCCGCCGCTATAGTAAGTCACAGAGGAAACCGGGAAGAGAGGATTAACGTAGGAAACGAGGAGTTGAAAGACTTGCGAAGATCGCAGCGAGGCTGTCAAGGAAATATAAGTCTGTAGACAGCGGACCACATACAGTTGTGGATGTGCGGAGAAGAACGGGTAGAAAACCGATCGAAGTACCGTCTGGTCCAACGCACGACGGAAAAAGACTTGAGTCTCTGAGGCGAGGAATGACGCCTGGATATGTCCAAAGCCTTGACGTCTGACCCACGATGATGGAAATCAGACACAAGAAGACAGTAAGCTCGAAAGACAGTAACCTCAAAACAGAGTGTCAACGTCCCCCAGCCCGAGAACATGATCATGACCTTGGAAAAATCCCAAGTGTGCTGGTACATTGGGCGATTTAAACTTAACGCCTTCAAAATTGACACACCAACGGATCCAAAGAGTCCGCCAGATAATTGGCTATTACCGACCCTGGCGCTTGAACGGGGTCGACCCGTCGTTGATCACACCAAGTAACCCAGAGTCCCCAGGTAGATCGAGATGCCGATCTAGTCCCGGGGCCCAGTCCAAGGCAGGGAATCCCTAGCTGTTCCCGAAAGGTCGTAGTCTGCGACCGGAACCCCGATACTAACCATGTGAGGAGAGGTAGGATGTGCTTCGTGAGTAGAGGGTGCAGATCCCCGTTCGGACCAGCGAGGAGGTGGGGGGAATGAGGAAACAACCTGGGGAGTTCTACCGTCATCCTTAGAAGGAGGTGAAACCATGGCTGCGTCGGCCACCATTGAGTGAACCGCACGACTGATGCCCTCCGGCTCGCTAAGTGAAGGAGGACCCTGAGGGTCACCGGGAACAGGGGAACACGTAATGTGTCCCCTGTGACCACGTTTGGTGGAGGGCGTCCACATGGTGCGCCTCCGGATCCGGCCACTGGTTGTAAGAGCGCGGAAACTGGTGGTTGATACAGGAAACAAACAGGTCCATAGAGAAGGATCCGCGAAGTGAGCGAGGATCAGGGACCCTGACTGGTGCGGTCGCCAATCGTTGGAATCGGTCAGGTAACGAGAAACCAATCTGCCACCCAATAGGGATAGTCTGTGGCATATCCCGCAATCGGGACGATGTTGCATTCCAGGCAGAAGTGCCCGAAGTCTTACTAGATCCGCTAGGATTCTGGATCAGGGGCCCACCAAGCGATCGACGTACCGGACTGCGGGTACGTTGTCCGAACGCAATAGCACACAGCAGATGGACGTGCGTGGCAACAGACTTCCGATGGCAAAAAAGGCCGTCAGGGGTGTACGTGTTGATGTGCAGCCGAGGGTTCTCTGCGGACCACGTCCTACCGGAGGACGAGGGACTGCACCGAGCACCCCAGCCGAGGCGGCTGGTATCCGACCCTATGACGAAATCCGGTGAGGAGTTGAAAATGTCTCGCCGTTCCGTTTGACGGCATGACGTAACCACTACCGTAGGTCCACCATGGCTTCACTTAGTTTGTATAGCGAAGCCCCTAGCGAAGATGTAGAGTCTCGAGTCTCTGGAGGGTTCGACAGTGAAGAGGGGCTGGAGAGTGGCCTGGATTGACACCGGGAACAGGCCGACTAAGCGAGTCAGTCCGCGTAAGGACACCCGCTGCTGCCCAGCATGATACTAATGTCTTTGCGGATGGCGGCTAATTGGGTATGGGTAGCCGAAGGATCGCTCGGTTGGTGTCCACCAAGAACCCCAAAAACTCTATCTCCTGAAATGGGGAGATAATAGGTGTTGGTGATCTATGAGGAGTCCCAGATCGCGAAGCGATCCGACCATCCAGGAGGCGTGTTCGCTCGCTAGGCGAGGGGAACCAGCCATTAGAAGTAGGTCGTTCAAGTAGATGTTCAACCTCACCCTTGTTCCACAGGGCAGTAAGTTGGTGAGATTTCTCAAGCTCCCACCGGACGAAAAACCGCCTTTCTTCTTCCTGATCGGGAAGATGTTGTTAAGGAAGTTCAAAGAGAGCGGGTCCATCTCTACTATCGGCTGTTTGGTCCAAGGTCTAGCAACCTGTTGTCCATTAGGACGGTGTTTAGGTTTGAAAAACCGAATGGGATGGTGAACCAGGTATACGCCTGGTAATATAACTCCATTTGTCCTACCGTCTTAAAGATATCATCAATTAGCGTGATCCCCTTGTGCTAGGTCAACCGGCTTACAAAGGCGGTAGCCTGCTCACTAAGGCGTAGGGTTAGTTGATCTAGGAGAGATCTAGGACCCAGTACTGTGAGGTCCCAAAGGCCCTCTCTATTCCCTTCCTGGAATACTGAATGATTATGGGATCCACCTCTGGAGTGAGCACCACCGTATTTGGTAATGGAAGGGTGAGTATTCCACCCTCAACTTGTCCGGTTAGCGTACCGATCGATCTCCGGGTCCAGCATTCGATCTATTGGATCACCTCAGGTAGAGGTGCCCAGTCACCGGAGTGTGGGTGGCCAATCACCTCCTGATCGAAAAATGGTACTCCACAAGAGTCCAATAAGGTTTTACCCTGGGACCTAGGGTTGGCGTCGTCATGGAGCGCCATGTGCCCACTGCTCACATAATCATCATCATTATCATCATCATTTTCATCCTCAGACTCAAAGGTGTTAGCCGCCTCGTACTCCGCGGACGACTCTGGAAGAGTCCACGAGGAGTCTGGCTCAGTCCGTCTAGCGGATCGCTGCCTCTGCATGTGCATCTCCCCGAGGCTCGGGGGTCGATTGGAGTCTGGGAAGGCAGTGGGTCGGCAGGCCCGGGAGGGTACTGCCTGGGGCATGTTATTTACTTCCCCTGCCGGGGAGTCTGTGGGTCGGCAGTCCTGGGAAGGTACTGCCTGGGGCATGTTATGTACTTCCCCTGCCGGGGAGTCAGAGGGTCGGCAGTCCTGGGAGGGTACTGCCTGGGGCATGTTATTTACTTCCCCTGTCGGGGAGTCAATGGGTCGGCAGTCCTGGGAGGGTACTGCCTGGGGTATGTTAATTACTTCCCCTGCCGGGGAGACGGAGGCCACATTAATGTGATGGCGCATACGGGACGCCATGCCCTACTCAGGGGCGTTATATCCTTGCCGGGAGATCCGGACATAGGGGTGCATGTGGCAACAATCGATGCCCTGGTAGTCTGGACGGACCTACCGACCAGCTCAGGAACCAGTGCAGCACTGAGGTAGGTAGGGCCTTCCAGGGCTGCGTCCACCACTTCAGTGGCACCAGTAGTGAGTAAAGGATCTGTCGCCAGCCACAGGCCGTGCAGCACAGGAAGATACGGAAGTTATGTACTATAACTTGTATAGTAATTTCTATAATTCTTTCAATTATTGTTATAATTTGTTTATTTATTTATATATATATATATATATGTATTTATTTATTCAATTATATATAAAGTATAGTTTAATAGTTTATATTTAAAATTTGTTTATTATATATATTTATATATTTATTTATTCAATCATATAGATTGTATAAATTATTTATTTATAGACATTTATGTTCATTGATTTATTTATATTTATTTAATAAGTCAATAATTTATTCATTCGTATAATAATTTAAATTTATTATTTATTTACATGTATTAATATATTCATTATATGTAGAATAGACTACAGGGGAATAAATTCCCAGAACAAGAACTGATGTTTAATGTGACTGAAGGTGAAGGAGTGACAGAAGCAGGGGAGGGGAGGAATTCCCCACCAGCTAGGTGTGAGTGACAGAAGTTAGATGAGGGGAGATATTCCCCACCACAAGGGGAGCTAGACGTGAGGCTCGGGGCCGTAGTCTCGCGAGACTACGGCCTAACGTGATTCGCATAGATCAGTGAGATCTACACAGAGTTCCAACCATACAGCCGCCCGCACCCTGGCGTGGCGGCGATGGGGAGAGACGGCCTAGCACACGGAGGATGGGGTCCCCAGGACAGGTCCGCGACAATAGCGCGATTGGTGCAGGGAGATCCTCACCGCCACGCCCCCCTCAGAGATGAGACGCTCTGAGGAGAAGAAGGGAGGTAGGAAAAAAGGTGCCGAGATGTTAAAATGGCGCCGTCCTACCTCCAGTCAGAAAACGAGCAGTGTGCAGAGCGCACCGGGGGGAAACAAAAGAAGCAAAGCAGCGGTATATTGTAAAATAAACAAATAAAGAAGCCCCATGACTGTAAGATGTACACATCAGAGGAAACCGCGTTCTCTACAAAACGGGTGGCACAGATAGCAAAGTGGGAAAAACATACAGCAAAAACTAAACGTTTATCATTTTTAGAAATATCAGTTGTGCTTCATAAGACAGAAGGTTGATAGAACAACACACAGATGAAGGTCTGAGGGGATCAGAGGGTATATACAGATACAGGTGGAAGTTGAAGGGAATAGCGGAGGAGGGAAAAACCTCCGTAGCTGTAATAAAAGCCGGGGTGGGAGGGGGGGGGGGGGGATCCCCAGCACCCTGTGGAAAGACGATGTGACATTAGGATCTACACAAATTAAAAAAGGCTGCTGATAACCAAATAACAAGCAAGCTTACATAAAAATTATAAACATAGAGTAATGTACTTATCTGAGTTCTGGCTATGAGCAGAAAGAAAGAGGGATAGGTTACCTCAGACAGTCCCTTATATAGGCTACGGTCTGGGAGGGGCTACACTGGCCCAGGGACTGCTGGGAAGGGTAGTTCTTTGAATTTTTTAAGTTACAATAAATGTTTACTGTATTTCTGCTATGGGCATTATTAAAGAAAGATAATGCATAAGATATGAGCCTCCTGTCTGATGTATAATCTTTATTGTCAAAAAACAGACAGGTTACAGGGATTGCAGTTGACGCATTTCACAAGAGTGTAGCTTGGCCTGGTTGGGTTGACCATACAATGATCGAATCAGTCAAAATTAGTTCTGTAGGTGACCTGTCGGCAAAAACAACCAGCTCAATAATGTTTTTTTTTTTTTTTTTTCCATCAACTTTTTTTAAAAGGAGTCCGGGTCGGAAAAATTCTCGGTCCAACCCTAGCATGTGGCTGGACCTTAACCGAATCTTTGCATAGGCCTCGTACACAAGATAGGTTAACCAGAGGACAACGGTCTGATGGACCGTTTTCATCGGTCAAAACCGATCATGTGTGGGCCCCATAGGTTATTTAACCATCGGTTAAAAAAATGCCAACTTGCTTTAAATTTAACCGATGGATTCCTAACCGATAGGTCAAAACCGATCATTAGTAGGCACGACCATCGGTTAAAAATTCGCGCATGCTCAGAATCAAGTCGACGCAGGCTTGGGAGCAATGAACTTCATTGTTTTCAGCACGTCGTCGTGTTTTACGTCACCGTGTTTTGACACGATCGGTTATTTTAACCGATGGTGTGTGGGAGCGACGGACCATCAGTCAGCTTCATCGGTTAACCTAAGACAACGGTCCTTCAGACCATTCTCATTGGATGGACTAATCGTGTGTACGAGGCCTTAGACTATGAGCAAGTTGGTTGTCCGTATGTCTGCATGCAGCACACCTGAATGGCTCATAGCCTGCGTGCCGTTTTAACAGCTACAGTATGTCATTAGAAAATGTAGACATGTTTTTGTTAAGACTGTTGTTCTTTAACTTGGAGTTGCCCAATGATTGGAGGTTGACCCATGAAAGGGTTCAGTTTTATAATGAAAAGATTTCCCATGAGCTTTGATGGTTTCATCCCACCCAGCTTTCCACATGGCTAGTATTGTCCTGGTGACCCTGACAGACTAGAAACATGCAGCTGCGTGTGTGTCAAGGTGTATTGACCCTTACAAACACACCCAAAATTATATATTAACACATGAGTGCTCTTCACTATTGACTCATTTGTCACTGGTTCCACTGCAGACAAACAGGTGGAGTACCTAATCTTCTCATTCTACTTATTAATTATTTATTGTCATGTTAGAATTTCCTTTCTTGCATGCTTGTATATATTCTTGTAACTACATCTGCCTTTGTGGAGAAAGTCATGTTTGTTTAAAGGAGTCCCATGCTAAGTTAAGGATTCCATTGGTGATTTATATCCTACTGAAAATGGTACTGGTCTGATTGTTATGCTATTCCTCAATAAAAATAAATTCTAGATAAATAACACAGAGCACAGAAGACAGCTAACGCAAGGAATCTAGTATTTTTAGAAGGAGCACCTAAAAGACAGCTCTTTAGCTTTGTCTGCGCAAGTTTCCTACAAAAAGTTTGAGACTTCCTCCCAGAACCCCGCCCCCTGCGCACCTGCTGCAGCGTGCATCGGGCACTCTCTGATCGCAGTGTCCTTCCGAAGGAAGCCAGCGGATGACAGGGCGGTCCCCGTACACTGTCAGATCTCCGCTCTCCCTTATGGGGGGATCGGATGAACACGGATCGTCTGTCCGTGTTCACCCGATCCGATCCACAGACGGATGGAAAAATAGGGTTTTCCTCCGTCTGCAGAATCGGAGGATTGCGGACCCGGATGAGATCGGGTGTCAGTGGATGTTCATCCGCTGACACCCGCAGTCTCATAGGGATTAATGTACGTCCCTTTTTTATCTGTAAACGCATGTGTGAAAGTGCCCAAATTGATCAAGCTGAAAAATGGAAGCTGATTGGCTACCATGCACCTGGACCAGATTCTGAGTGCCCCAGATTTAGTAAATCTCTCCATGTGTCTGAGAGAGGAAAGAAAATACATTAACCGGCAAGCATGGGCGTCCGCTGAAATTTTTTCAGAGGGGGGCGCTTCGGCAGCAGCGATACACAGTCGCATTTTGCCCTTTCTTCGACCGCTAGCAGGGGTTAAAAGCCCCCCCAACGTTAAAATGTAAAAACACCCCACTGTGCCCCCTGCATCTTTCAATATCTCTTTGTCACTACTGTGTACCCCCTCTCCACAACAGCACCTCTGGACCCCTTTACATTACACAGCACCCTGCATCACTGGACCCCTTTACAATACACTATATTGACAGTATATTAATTTAAGGTCTAAAAGAGGAACCTTTTGGAATGAGGGACAAATGGACTTGATTCCAGAAGAGGGACAAGCACTGTAAATAAGGGACAACTAGAGGGGAGCACTGCAGTCATCGCTTAAATCGGCCCCAGGGCCAGTTCGGCCCTGCTCCTGGCTCTCCCTGGCGATTCCAGGGGGGGGGGCAAATGACCCCCCTTGCCCTATGGAGCGGGCGCCCATGCCGGCAAGCCTGTTGACACCCATGCAATGCGATTCTGGCAATCACACTGTGTTTTGTGATCTGTTTTGATGTGTCGATAATCTAACATTGACACCCGCAACAGATCGCATGGGTGCCTTGCGATTGCTATGCAGTGTGATGCTCGGAAACACACAATATCGCATTCGTGTGAACCAGGGCTTAGAGCTGCTGAAAAATGTTTGGTGCTTTTAGGAATGGGATTTTCTCCTTAGGCCTACCTGAAAATCACCAGGCCCAAATACTGTCATATGAGGAAACTCTGACACCATTTTGCTTGGAGAGCACAGGGGGTTCAGAGTGGAGAAATGGGGCAGTAAGAAAGATAAATTTAGGAGGAAGGGTCAGGGAGGTGAAGCTTTAAAGAGACTCTTGATTGCACTGAATGAACAATTGAACCTTCAAGGAGAAACTAAGACCCCTTTCACACTGAGGCACTCAAAAACTGCCCATAAAACGATGGGTGTTTTTGCAGTGCTTTTGCGGCGCCTTAGCACCGTTTTTTGAATCACTTCCCATTCTTTTCAATGGACAGGGGCGTTTTTGAGGCTCTTTTTAAAGAGCTCCAAACATGCCCCAAAAAGATGCTTGTCTTTTTGCACTGCTCCACCAGTGCACAGGGCCCCAGTGTGAAAGCTTCCATTGCAATTAATGGGAAGCAGTTTTCAGGTTCTATTTTTAGTGAAAAAACGCTTGTAGAGCGCCTCAGTGTGAAAGGGGTCTTATAGTAACAACTGCATTTTCTTAAGCTTACATTCCAGTTCTTATAAACAATACAGATGCTAACAGCCATGGGAACGCAGCAAGTAGAGCATCCAGATGCGCAAAACTAATGTCAGGATTATAATAAGTTATGTTCTATGGGGAGACACATTCACACATTAAACCTGTATTTAAAAATATATATAAAAGGTTGGCGCTAACTCAGATCATAGTATGTGAGCGATATCATATAAAAACATTTAGTGCATAATAAGTGACCAAAAAAAATAATAGTTGAGCAGATGATAGGAAAGTCCTTAAAAAAGGGGTTACAAAAACCAAAGAAAAAGTCTCACTGTGCCCATGCCTCACTGTGCCCATGCTTAGCAAAAATGTATGTGGAAAAACCGGGACGGCCGCATTCCAAAAATAAAAATTTGTTCCTTTTAATAAAAACTGGTCACAACATGCATATTCTGTGCCCATGCTTAGACTGACGTTCAACATGGGAGTCAATGGAAATGGTGCCCGGCTTTAAAAAAAAAAAATTGATGCTCCCTGGCCGTAGGTCCCCCCGACAACAAGCTTTGCACACTTGTAGAGGAAGAGTGTGGCTACATGTGTGCCAAGTTTGGAGTCCAGGGGACCTACGGCTGTCCGGTTCCAGGTCCCCAAAGTCCGGGAGATCAGGCGCAAAAAGGTGACTCAAGTATAAGCCGAGGGGGGCATTTTCAGCCCAAAAACATGTGCTGAAAAACTCAGCTTATACTCGAGTATATACGGTAGTTATCTGCTGAGTTTGCATTTCTCCCACACACAGTGTGAACCCGGCCTTAAAGACTTTCTATAATCTGATCAACTATTATTGTTTTTTTGTGGGCACTTATTATGCACTAAGGCCCAGATTTACAAAGGAGATACGACGGCGTATCTCCAGATACGCCGTCGTATCTCTGAGTTGTGCCGTCGTATCTATGCGCCTGATTCTTAGAATCAGTTACGCATAGATTTCTATAAGATCCGACTGGCGTAAGTATCTTACGCCGTTGGATCGTAACTGCATATTTACGCTGGCCGATAGGGGCGTGTGTCTCCATCCCTAAATCAGTTACTAAGGGAAAAAGTTTGGGACTAGATGAAGCATATGACAGACCATTGAAAAAAATGTATAAGCATATTTATTGTCAGAGAGTATATCTAGCACATAATAATATGCATGCAGAATTCATATACGGTATGTACAAAACACGAATACATTTAATTTATATATATACACATCAATGGTAAAACAGCATGTGCCGGTTGCATAATTTAAAATTACATGATTAAACCTGTATTGACAGGATGGCTCATAAGGACACCAGCAGTACATCATGGGGAGCCGTATGCTGCGGGTGAAGGCAAAACAACAAGATGTTCACATCTCAGAAAGAAAAAAATGCTTCAAAAACATGTTATTAGAGAAAGTTCCACAGCAACAAACAGCTGTTAGTAATCGCATACCTCGTGTCTGTGATGTGGTTGCCTAACTGATCTCCTCGCACCCCCCCCCCCCCTATTGCCCTAGTGGGTATCATTCCAAGCAATGGGATTGAAATATACACATTGGACACAGTAAGTCTTTGGACATCTAATTGGAAAGTTTACAACACTTTTATTTGCCAACATTCCTGAATTGAAATTTGGAACAAAATGGCTTCCGTTTGTTTAGAGCTAACATTTACTGCTCAATTACAGTTGTCCTACAGATATGACACCTGATTGACCTGATTGAGTCACCGTGGATCAGTCACTACTTAGAGACCTCTTTAAACAGTAGCAGGAGCTTTGGTTTATCACAGCCAGGCATTCAGATTAATGCAGCCCCCCCCCCCTTTCCTTTGTAGTATACCTATATGTGCAGACAACATGACCCTTGTCTAAATACCTTCTCTTGAAAATATGGTGGGCTCATGCTAGTTATATGTACATCATGCACCAATATTGTATCTGTACCTACTTGCCACCCTATTTCCCCATGAATCCTGCATTCTCAACATCTTCATGGATAGCGGCAGGCGGCAGCTCAATGGCCTTTGGCACTGTAAAGCAGTGGTTTTCTGTGGGGGCTGTGGCATCCTTCCTCCTGGGCCTCCAGCTAGCTGCAGAGCCTGTAACCTGCCACAGTTCCTCCCAGTTCCCATAGTGCCACCAGCTTCAGACTTCAGTGCCCCCCAACCTCCCAAAGTGCTCCCAGAGCCCTCAGCCCCCACGTTACTGCCAAACCTCCCATAGTGCCCACTAGTGTTCTGCAGAGCCTCTAGCTTGTCATAGTGCCCTCAACCTACAGCAGCATCCCACAGTACAGCCTTCACAATGCCCTCCAGTCTCCCACAGTAACCCTGCAAAATCCCTAGCCTCCTGGAAAACCCCCAGCCCCCCATAAGTTGCCCCAGCTCCCTCCAGAAACCTCATTCATTACAGGGCCTCCAACTTTGCTGCAGAGTACCCCAACCCCCTCTAGAATGCCCATTCTCCTGCCCCATCCAGAGCCTTCCAGAGTTTCAAAACATATTTGTATTCCAATACTTTTATTGTGTGAGTGTATATGAGTAACATATCAAGCAATTATGTCATGTCTATAACAGGCACTGACAAGTTAATTGAACAGGTTGGAAAACTTTCCCTAGTTGCCAATCGCTATTGTCCCACTGCTCGGTGCCACCATCAGGGTCTACCATTCATCTTTCCTTCCCAGCCCTTTCAATGTCGTTATTCCATTTGATAAAAGAGTGCATTTTGGGGACATTGGCACATGGAGAAGTGCATACAAGTCTGGCATACTGGATTATGTGCAGCAACCATGACGGATGCCAAGACTGACATTAGGAATCGGGGATACCTATTTTCTACTTCGCTATTGTAATACTCACAATATTTATGTGGTGGTTCACAAACACTTCTGTGCTTTCATTGTGGCATTGAACGTGTCATGTTCTATTTTCCACTGCACAGAAGTTGGAATTGGGCACATACAGTAAAGAAGGCATTTTGTTCCTTAATAACCAACAGTTGTTTTTCTGCTGGACTACATCTGTTAGCATCGGGTGGTTTCAATATTGTATCTTTGATATGTATAATACCTGGCAGAACCTTTGCATTGGCAGACATGTTCAGCCATGGTATGGCGTGGACACGATATGGGGATGTCTCTAATTCTGGAAGAGTTGTGTGTGAAAAATGTAATCTGGTATATTGCTGGCAATTACCGTATTTATCGGCGTATAACACGCAGAGGCGTATAACACGCACCCTAACTTTAAGAGGGAAGTTTCAGGATAAAAACTTTCCACAGCCCCCTTCGTATACCACGCAGACACAGTTTACCCTCTATTTTCAGGGTAAAAAAGTGAGTGTTATACGCCAATAAATACAGTAAATTCACTTGTAAAAACTGCTGTACAGTATATTACAACCTATATCATGGAAACCATTTGAGCTGATGACTTTTTGGCTAACATTTATGGCTAATTCGAATTTTTAAGAAACATGTATGACCTGATAGACTAGTGACTATTCCCACTGTGGCAGGAACACAGACTGCCACAGTGTAGATGTGGTTATTGGCACTAGGATTGTCAGCGCTGGCAAGAAAACGGTGCCTGTGAGCCCAGGTCAGATAGCCAATTAAGACAGGTGGCTTTGCTCCACAAAGAGGAGAGCTAGGTTTTATTGGTTGTAGGCCAGTGCTGCTGAGGCAGTGGTTAGACACACTTTACAGGTTAAAGATGGGTAAAAACATCACTGGGTTTATGTAGCTAGCTTTCACAGGCTTTGCTAGCTTTGCCTGGAACTATGCATACACCATCAAATGGTAGGGCAGTGAGCCTCAACTCAAGGAACCCCTAGCAACCTCTGGAACCTCCAGGGAACCCTGGTTGAGAATTTTGCTGCTACAGGCAATAATACAGTGTGACAGTCTGATAACTACTGTATGTTGAATGAGATATGGGATGTTGATCTAGATATATCTCATGCCTTTAATTGTATCTACTGTATAGTAGAACACATATGCTTCTTAGGATGCACCCAAGGGATCCTGCACAGGCTAATGTGTTTTTATCGTCACATCACATTTATTATTTATAACTAATAAATGTGATATTTGACACAATCTGTGGATCAGCTTTGTTTCTTTTTTTTCGTTTAGGTTATGAATTTGTCAAGTGTTGCATGCTATTTGTAAAGTTTTTTTTTTTATATATAAAAGCCTTACGTAAACGACGTTCTAAAATTGCGCCGGGCGGACGTACGTTTAAGAATCTGCATATCTAGCTAATTTGCATACTCTACGCAGAAATCAACAGAAGCGCCACCTAGCGGCCAGCGTAAATATGCACCTAAGATCCGACAGCATACTAAGACGTACGTCGGTAGGATCTAGCCCACATTCAGGCGTATCTTGTTTTGTGGATACAAAACAAAGATACAACGGCGCATCTTAGAACTTACGCGGCGTATCAATAGATACGCCGACATAACTCTTTGTGGATCTGGCCCAAATAGTCCATAAAAAGGTCAAATAACAATCGCTGCAATATTAACCTTTGATCCAGAGATTTCCTAGTAGATGTCCTCCATCTATATTGTATTCTTAAAGTGGTTGAAAAGTCTGAAGGTTTTTACCTTCATGCATTATTTTTAAAGCGAAGTTCCACCCATTTTTTCGTTTATTAAAAGTCAGCAGCTACAAAAAGCATAGCTGCTGACTGTCCAGCGATGCGGCCACATGGAGGCTCGCTCCTCTTCCTCTCCTCGGCACCGTCATGGTAACTGTGGGCACCCTGCCCTGACAGCTTACGACTTCATGACCGGGCGCGGACTGTGCAATTGTGAGTCGCACTGCGCTCTCCTATTGGCCAGCCAATCTTCTGGGACCTGAGTTGTGTCCCCAGAAGATTGCTGGCAGGGAGGGGCCGCCTAGGGCAAGAGGAGGAGTCGCCTAAGCGGCAGAAGATAAGAAGCAGGAAGTGGTACAGGAAGCCCCACGAAAAAAGGAAAAGGGTACACCCCCCCCCCCCCAAAAAAAACTTACATGTCAAATGTGGCATGTCAGGGGGCGAGGGGTGCTTAAAGCGGAAGTTACACTTTTGGATTTAATATCTGCATTATATGCATGAAAGTAAAGGACCTTCAGTTTGCAGCAGCCTCCTCAGCCCCCCCATAATACTTACCTAAGCTTGATCTCGATCCATCGACATTATCCGAAATGACGCTTTCAGTTGGTAGGGAGGCTCATTGGACTCCTGGAGAGAAGGAGCCCAGCCACATCTGTGACCTCTATGATCTCTTCCATGCCACTGTTGGGCTTCTATAGGCAACTCCTCCACTGACTTCACAAACAGTCTGCTTGAAAAGAATCCATCTGTCAATGACATACACAAACAGCCATCTGAGGGTAAAAAAACAAAACATTGTTTTAATTGTAAATTTGCACCAAAATAAACACTGTTGGTTGTATGTGAAAGTCTGGGATATTTATCCAGTTACACTCATACACATGACCATGATCACAAACAAAACACACAGCCCAGCTTCCATTAACCTCTGCTTCCTATAGCCAGCAGGAGATGTGTGCATGGATAGAAGAGAATGTTTTCATTATTACTGCAAATTGCTTGTTCGGGAACATTCTGTGTACAAGTTGTAGATCAGGAGCCCATTCACAGAGCATAGCTCCCAACTGTAAATTCTTCTGGGGGCTGAAGTGGTTAAGTCTATTCTTCGATTTTTTTATTTTCAGAGCTACCAATGCCACTGCCATCCAACACTCCCAGGTGTGTCGTATAACGAGTCCCACACTGGGCAGAGTAGTTCTTCCTGCTGGCTACTACATCACTACAGGACATAATATGGATGTAGCGGCCTGCTTGAAGAACCACAGCACCCAGCATGGAAAGCTTTGGGTAGGGGGGGCACTGGTAGCTCTAAGGCCCCGTACACACGAGAGGATCTATCCGCTGGAATTTATCCGGGGATCGGTTTCAGCGGATAGATCCGCTGGTGTGTACGACCCAGCGGATATTTATCCGCGGATATTTTTCGGCCCGATGGATTTCCAGCGGATAAAAATTTCTTAGCATGCTAAGAAATCTATCCGCTGGAATCCAGTCCAGCGGATTGATCCGGTGGTCTGTACAGACTCACCGGATCAATCCGTCCGATTCCCTCCCTCGCATGCGTCGACGCATGCGCGGAAGTCCTTATATTTCAGCGTCGCGCACGTCGCCGCGTCATCATCGCGGCGACGGCGAGTACAACCATCAGATCAAAATCCTCCAGAAAACGGAGGACCGTTTCCGCGGATAAATCCTCTCGTGTGTACGAGGCCTAAGGCCTCGTACACACGACCGAACATGTCTGCTGAAACTGGTCCGCGGACCAGTTTCCGCGGACATGTCCGACCGTGTGTACGGCCTTGCGGACCGGTTTCCTGGCCTAGCAGACAGGTTTCCAGCGGACAAAAGTTTCTTAGCATGCTAAGAAACTTGTCCGCTGCAAACCTGTCCGTCGGACATGTCCGATGGTTAGTACGACTCATCGGACATGTACGCTGGTTATGACGTATAACCAGCGGCCCGAAATCCCGCCCATGCGTCGAATTGATTCGACGCATGCGTGGAAGCATTGAACTTCCGTGTCAGAGAACGTCGGTGTCTTCTACGTCACCGCGTTCTCTGTCCGCGGGGATTTTGGTCTGATGGTGTGTACACACATCAGACCAAAAGCTCCCAGCAGACATGTCCGATGAAAACGGTCCGCGGACAGTTTTCATCGGACATGTCTGCTCGTGTGTACAAGGCCTAAGAGTGTGAATAGTTGACTTACTGCTCCTCAAAAAGCTAAGAATTCAGCATGTTTTTTTTTTTTGTTTGTTTTTTTATTTTACAGGCTAGCGCTATTAGTATTTTGCTTTCTAGGTAACATGGTCACTTTAGTTGTTTTTAGTGTAGTAAGCTCTTTAAAAAACGAACAGCATTTGGATGAGTCCCACATCCCACGCAGAGAGTTCAACGTTCATACGATGTGTTTTTATAACTTCCTATAAAATACACGAGTAGTAAAGGAAACCTTTGCTATCCTCAGAGCATTCCACAGATTTTAAGACATCTGATTACAACACAAACACACACAAAAAAAAAAAAAAGAGCCCTTTGCTTTTAAGCCGCGGATGAAACTGGGTTTTTCCTGCCCATATTCCTAGAACAGCCCCCAGAAATGCTGCCCTCAGCTTTTTATACACAAAAGGCTGAATGTGCTCACAAATAACTTTTCCTCCGTCTTGCAAACAGCCTCTGCGGCAGCCGCTGTAATAATTTCCATATGTCACATTGGGATATTAAGAAAAAGAGCGATTGGACGGAGCAGTGCAGAGCTGGCAGCAAGGGTCTCGTTGCCTGTCCTACTAACTGAGGCCACAGATACCTATATGTGTGTGTAATGCTATTTCCAGACACAATAAATGTATGACTATTGCACATTTATATCTTATGAGACTCATAAGAAAGATCCCTGGTTATTACAGAGTTTTAATATAACTTAAACTTGATTTAATTGTACTTATACAGGTTTACTCGAAGCCCATGATTACTATTTCCATATTACTATTTCCATATGTGCTACTTGCTGTTCATTTCTCATTGTCTCAATTATAAAAAGTTTACTTTTTTCTCTTATTTTAATGGATAGCTATACTTCCATACTATTAGCCATCATATGCCTCTCCCACACACAACACCCAACCAAAGTCATCTGCCACTCCTGCCATTTCCACGCTGTGTGGCCCATGAGGCAAATCCTTTTTATATTTAATGTAGAGTCCATCTATCATCGTAGATGACCTCTCCAAAGAAAGACTGGGCTGGGGAACAACGAGGCATTTGCCCCCCCCCCCCCCCGGCCAGTACTAATAAGAGATGTTGGGCTAGTGCCCCCAAGTGGAGATCTTTCACCATTCCCACATCAATCTAAGTGAGACCCACAGCCAGGGCTGCTGATAGGGCAGTACAACCGGCCCTGTTGTACTGGGTATGGCCCAATCAGCTCTTCAGGGGGGGCCCGGGCAGCTTTTAAAATTCATTTTAGCAAATGTAGCGCCTGGCCACTTTCAGGGCCGGTGCTATGTTAAATTTAGGGGGATAATTCAGAGAAGTAGTTGACTCTGAATTGGTTTGATGTTTAATTTTGGGTCTCTGCTCTAGCTTGGCTGTGCTGTGGGCTGTCCTTTTGTCCAGGGACTCCCGTCACCCCCCGGACGGCAGGTGGCAGCAGTGTGGTCAAGTGTGTCTGAGTGCCACTCCTTAGCAGCCAGTGGACTTGGTTATCCCGCTGTGCATGCTGGGGAGGGGTATAAAGGGGGCAGACGCCATTACCTCGAGGTTCTTCCTCGTGTGGCGCCCACCATTGGGGTAGCCATTTCACGACACCCACCACATATGGCCCTCCTGGCCGGGGTGTGCGTGGGTAGCGGTATTCCTGGTTCTGGGACCACGTTGGCCCGGAGCAATTGATCTGCTGTGTGAGCCCAGTGATTGACTGAGTTCCCAATCTAAAGAGGGTCCCGAGCTGTCCATCAAATTGGAGGAAGCTGACCAGTGAGGAGTCTGTCCGAAGGATACCCAGCACAAGGCTGGTGTTCCAGGAGGGGCCTGTCCATTCATCGGGGGGCATACTAAGTTCTGTCAGGCTGGATGTTGGTCGCCTGTCAGCCGCTAACTTTGCAAAACTTTGCAAAACTACCTGAAGGAGATCCGGGTGCTGAATCTACTGAGAGAGGATTCCGGACCATAACTGTCTTTTAGGAAGGTCTGTGGCAGAGACTTAATCCTAAGTTCGAGTGACACTCTGGCTGCCAGGCTGGTGAGAGAGGCCTGTCCAGGTGCACTACACCCACTCCGGCTGGAGTGGCGAAGTAAAGTATTGTTGGAAGCAGGACTGTTTCCCGTATTCAGTTACACTTGGGTCTGCTGTCTCCCCATTTGCTATCCCTTCACCTTTCTACTGATTAATCGTTTTTACCCGGCTGGGTAATAAAAGCACAGAAAAGGAGATGAGGAGAGGGTCCTGTGTAAGTTCACCATACAGATATTTCTGTAAAGGTGAACTTACACTTTAACCACTTAAGCCCCGGACCAATATGCAGCCTAAAGACCCAAGGTGTTTTTACAGTTCGGGACTGCGTCGCTTTAACAGACAATTGCGCGGTCGTGCGACGTGGCTCCCAAACAAAATTGGCGTCCTTTTTTCCCCACAAATAGAGCTTTCTTTTGGTGGTATTTGATCACATCTGCGGTTTTTAGTTTTTGCGCTATAAACAAAAATAGAGCGACAATTTTGAAAAAAAAGCAATATTTTTTACTTTTTGCTGTAATAAATATCCCCCAAAAACATATATAAAAACATTTTTTTTCCTCAGTTTAGGCCGATACGTATTCTTCTACCTATTTTTAGTAAAAAAAATCGCAATAAGCGTTTATCGATTGGTTTGCGCAAAATTTATAGTGTTTACAAAATAGGGGATAGTTTTATTGCATTTTTATTTTTTATTTTTTTTTTACTACTAATGGCGGCGATCAGCAATTTTTTTCGTGACTGCGACATTATGTCGGACACTTCGGACAATTTTGACACATTTTTGGGACCATTGTCATTTTCACAGCAAAAAATGCATTTAAATTGCATTCTTTATTGTGAAAATGACAGTTGCAGTTTGGGAGTTAACCACAGGTGGCGCTGTAGGAGTTAGGGTGCACCTAGTATGTGTTTACAACTGTTTGGGGGTGTGGCTGTAGGAATGACGTCATCGATCGTGTCTTCCCTATAAAGGGAATGACGCGATCGATGCGCCGCCATAGTGAAGGACGGGGAAGCCGTATTTACACACGGCTCTCCCCGTTCTTCAGCTCCGGGGAGCGATCGCGACGGAGCGGCTATAAACAAATAGCCGCGCCGTGGTCCCGGATCGCTCCCCGAGCGGACCCGACCCCCGCATGTAGCGGGGGGGGTCCCGATCGGACCCCCCACCCGCTAATAGGCGAGGACGTACGTGTACGCCCATGTGCCTGTACGTGCCATACTGTGGACGTATATGTACATGCGGGGGTCGGGAAGTGGTTAATGGGGTTGTAAACCTTATTGTTTTTTCACCTTAATACATCCTATGCATTAAGGTGAAAAAACACCTTGCAGTCACCCCCAGCCCCCATTTTACTTAAATGAGCCCGAATTTCCGAGGACGCGATCCTGCGTCGTTCTCCCCATGCCTGATCGGCTCTTCAATGGATAGATTGATAGCAGCGCAGCCTATGGCTCCCGCTGCTGTCAATCAAATACAATGACGTGCCCGCCTGGGGGCAGGCAGAGTCATACAATCGGCGGCTATGGACGCCGATTTTATGGCATGGGAGCATGCCCGCAAGGTAACCACCTCCCAGAGGTGGTTAGTCCTTGTGGGGGGGGGAGCCATTAGAGCCGCCGTGGGACCCCAGAAGAGGATGACCAGGGCACCTTTGTGCAAAACGAACTGCACAGTGGAGGTAAGTATGATATGTTTTTTATTTAAAAAATAAAAATTCAAAGCTTTAGTGTCACTTTAAGGTACAGTCCCCAAACTCCCCTGCTGTGTGCTTGTGATCATTATCATGATCACAGCACAGCAAGTGTATGGCTCTGTCACAGTGTGTCATATGGTTGTTGGGTGTTGTTGGGCTGTATTGTGTGCTAGAGACTAACACTATACAGCCATAACAAAGTCTGCACCCAACAACCATATGACACTGTGACAGAACCATACAGCACCTGCTGTGATCATAATGATGATGATTACAAGCACAGTGAGATGCTAGTTTACATTTGTGGGGGTTTTTTTTTGGGGGGGGGGTGGCAGTAAAAACAAGCAGCTGTGTTTTTACCCCCACCCAACCATTCTCCTTTTAAGAACCTTTCACCCAAGCTTTCCAATTGGGGCTCTTAGTTTTTCATGAGGACCTGATTGAAAGTGCCATGTACAGTAGGTCTACGTCTGGATGTAAATGGACTTGTGTCTGTTTACACTCATCTACCTCTGCGTCCTTTTCTATTTTTCCATACCTAAATGTGACAGGTCAGCCACTCCATTCAAAAGTCCACCCCTGTCCACTGTGTGGGGTATGTAGACACAAACTGAACAGACACATATGTCAAAACACTAACATCTGTCCCATTCAGCTTCAATTTTGAATGGTCAGGTGCTGTGACATCTTCCTGGCAGGATAGCTGAGGTGGGTTCTGACGTCAAAGGGAGGAACGACGTTCTGACGTCACTGCGTTAGACCCGAAAGATACGGGCAGCCATATCAAGGAGCCGGCCAGCTAGATTGTTCTTGTATGCCAGCATTTTTATGATATTCATTAAACTATAAAGGGTTTTATGCTATGTAAGTCTATTTTGTCCTGTGTGGTGTACTCCGAATCGTTGCGTCATATGAGACATCTTCCATGCAAGCTAAGGCACATATTTCACCATATAGAGATCCCAGGCTGGGTTAATAGCCATATGCGCCATTTGATCTCCTATAACTAAGAGATCACATGCATCTGGTAAGCAGCAGTGTGTTATTTCGGTGGAGGCACTTTTCTGTCATCACTTTCTTCTGAATGCTGTGGATCCATTTGCACACTGGGGAAGTCAGAGCTTGTGCCTAATAACATTAACTAGTCATGTTCCTCCCCCGGCCACCAGCTGAGGCTTTTTTTGGCCCGCAGTAGAATCAGATTGCATGGGTCCCATGTGATCCGATTCCTTTCTCCGAATTTGCAGTTCGCACTGCGATGTGCAAACTGATTTGGGGGTGTCATTGACTTTCAATTAACACTCCAAGCAGTTCGCATAGGGCAGTATGACATGCAATGCGGGAACCTGCAGTGGATTTGCAGTGTTCCCGCATCTCTGCAGTGTGAAGATGAATTCTTACAGGTGCTGAAGCAATCTCTTTGCCCCACTGATGGCGCTCCTGTTGGCAATGAATGATCTCAGTGCTGCAAGGTGACAGTTCTGGTCACATTGACAAGACTTTAAAAACCTTTGCATAATGCAAATGGGAAAACAAAATTGGGTAATGTTTGCAATGATAACATGAACAATTAGGGCATTTACAGTGACAGGAATAGAATAAGCACCGTTAGCTAGTGTTGGTTGGTATAGAGACTGACAGCTGCTCATTAAATTTTCATGAAACCTCTGTATCTGTTAATTATTGTCTCTGAACTAATCATGCTTGAAGCTACTTGGTTGCTATGGTTATCAAACATTGTTCTGCCTAGAGATGGTACACTTGTCATCATCCTATATGCATCCTTGATCTGTTTTATCATGAGCAAAATAAATTTTATAGATCTCTTGAAATATTATGGAGGATTATAGACCGATCAGCCATAACATTATGACAACCCACCACAACATGACCACCCACCTAATAATGCTAGACTTGCCCAGGGCGCGAGTGACTACAACAGGAAACGGGGTCAGACAGAGCAGACTCACCGAGCAGGATAGTTTTGCCTATGTCTAGTAGTGCCTGCCTCCTCAGCTGTGCTCACCTCGTCTGGCTCTGCACTGTCCTCCTCCACCACCTCAGCTTTGCCCGCCTCGTCCAGCTCCCCACTGTCCTCCTCCGCCTCCTCAGCTGTGCCCGCCTCGTCCGGCTCCCCACTGTCCTCCGCCTCAGCTGTGCCCGCCACATCCGACTCCCCACTGTCCTCCGCCTCCTTAGCTGTGCCAGCCTTGTCCGACTCCCCACTGTCCTCCTCTGCCTCCTCAGCTGTGCCAGCCTTGTCCGACTCCCCACTGTCCTCCTCCACCTCCTCAGCTGTGTCCACCACGTCCGACTCCCCACTGTCCTCCTCCGCCTCCTCAGCTGTGTCCACCACGTCCGACTCCCCACTGTCCTTCTCCGCCTCCTCAGCTGTGTCCACCACGTCTGACTCCCCACTGTCCTCAGCTGTGCCTGCCTTGTCCGGCTCCCCACTGTCCTCCTTCTGCCTCCTCAGCTGTGTCCACCACGTCCGACTCCCCACTGTCCTCCTCCGCCTCCTCAGCTGTGCCTGCCTTGTCCGGCTCCCCACTGTCCTCCTCCGCCTCCTCAGCTGTGTCCACCACGTCCGACTCCCCACTGTCCTCCTCAGCTGTGTCTGCCTTGTCCGGCTCCCCACTGTCCTCCTTCTGCCTCCTCAGCTGTGCCTGCCTTGTCCAGCTCCCCACTGTCCTCCTTCACCCCCTCAGCTGTGCCCACTGTTTTTTTGGCCCTTCATGTTCCCTAGAGGGAAAGTCAGCGTCTGTGGCTGCACCCCCTTGGCAGCAGTGCGCCCTAGACGGCTGCCTAGTTCATCTAGGGGGAGAGCCAGCCCTGGGCACCCCATTCTAAAATGTTAAAAACTAAACAAATAGTTTTACAGAATGCACCAACATCCTCATACATAGTACACCCAACATTAGAGGCAATTTGTTCTCACACAGGTTCGCACACTGGTACTGACTAGTATTCTAGTGTTTCTCTTCTCCCTCGTTTTTTCTCCCTCACTCAACTAATGTAACCCCAGTGACGATGGAAAGTGGCAGGGAAGGACCAAACAAAGATGCTGTGCAGGGGCCTGATGTCCTCCTTATCAACTGATGACATTATTGGTTGTTAAGACATAGGTGTCTAGAAGGTTATAATTGTGCACAATGAAAACCTGTGACTTTGTGTAAATAAAGGGTGGGCTTGATCCACCCACTGGCTTGTATAAAAAAAATTGGCAATTTTTAGGCATTTTTCCAAGGCACCCTTGAAGAAACTGGAAGGCACCCTTGTCTGGGCACCTTGTTGAAAAAGGCTGGCCTAGGATGGCATTAAACTCACCTGTGTGTTTAAGACACACTCGTGTGATACCCGATATTGCATGTGATTCGCACCACATTGCTGTGCACATCACATGTGATATCTGTGCGATGTTATTTCACCCATACAAAATGTATGGCTGAAATCGCAACGCATTCGCACCAAAATGGTGCAGGACCCTTTTTTTGGTCCACTGGAATTGAATTGCATGAATGTTCACACCTATGCGATCCAAATGCTGCACCATTTCACAGTTCGCACTGCGATCTGCGAAACGATCTGGGGGTGTCACTAACTTTACATTGACACCCGCAGCGGTTCGCAGATCTCAGTGCAAACCACTGTGCGATTCAGGTGCGATGCGGGAACCCGCACTGGATTTGTACAGTTCTCGCATCGCACCAGTGTGAACCGAGCCTAATGCTGCATACACACGACCGTTTTTCATGCCATGGAAAAAAACCTACGTTTTTCTCGACGTGATTCTTGTCAAGCCTGCCTTGCATACACACGATCGTGAAAAAAAAAATGCATGAGCAAAGCGCAGTGACGTACAACACGTATGACGGCACTATAAAGGGGAAGTTCGAATGGCGCCACCCTTTGGGCTGATTATGCAAATTTCCCTTCTCACAACTTGCTTCTGAGCATGCACGTTTTTTTCCCCCGCCGTTAAAGCTTACGCACGACGCAAAAAACGACGAGAAAAAATATAGCAGGTTCTACATTTTTAATGGCTATTTTTCTCGTCGAGTAGAATGCTCTGGAGCCCACACACGATCGTTTTTTAATGAGCAATTTAAAAAATATTTATTTTTATCGTCATAAAAAACGGTTGTGTGTACGCGGGATAATACTACTTTAAGTGACAAGAGTCCCCTCCCCTGCCTGTGATTGGGCAGTAAAATGAGAAGAAGCAGACTGGCGAGTTCTTCTGTGTGCCACTTTACTGTACTTTGTCAATAAATTTTGCATGCGGCATACCTGATTTGCCCTCAGTCATACCCTATCCTCTGTCTCACAGGGCTACAAGATGCTGATAATAAGTCACATTCAAATACCTACACTGCTTGCATTTAAAAAAAAAATACAATTAACAATGCATTCATGAACACAGAGCTGCATTAATTTGTGTCTTTTATGACAGTCTTGCCAGCGGGGGTTCAGCTTTAACAGTTTTGCTAATTATATTTAAATGCATGCTAAATACATGCTCATCTATAATGCAAATTGTGCTTCAAAAACAAGATTTTTTTTTTGTAGGGTGACTGGAAATTTTTGTTGGCCTAAATATCAGATAAATTGTCAGAAACCTGCTGCTCATTTTATGTGCTACCTGAAAACTTCTTTCTGTCTTAGCAGTGGCTCCATCTCAGTTATCTAGTCTACCACTGAAAGCACCCTTGCCTGAATGACAGGTGTTGTAAATTCTAGATGGTTGGACCCTCTCCTGATAGGTCTCCTACTGGTGTCATGTCTTTACTGCTAAATGAGCCATGCATACACAAAATACACAGAGCAGAATGTTAGGCTGATTCAAGCAGTGGCAAACAAAGGTAACTCTATCACGAGCACTGATTGAATGATGATACAGGTAATTTAAAGGCGAGCTGGCCAATCACTGTTGTTTCCCAGGCAAAGGCTGTGTCAGGTGAGTTGTACTGGGTCCTAAAGAGATCCTAGTACTGGCAGGGAATATCTTTGCCATCTGGAGAATCAGGAAGGAATTGATTTTTTCCCTCCTGGTTCCATGGACAATGCTTTATATGTTTTTTTTCCTTCCCAATTGCTCCTGATCCCGAAAGCAGTAATTTAGGTTTCTGCTTTCGCCTTGCAACCTTTGGCTAGGCTATGGACATTCCAATATTTACAAATTCCTAACAAGCAGTAATTGAGCTTTAAAACAAACCTTCACTGACCTCTGTAGCTGCAGGCACTTTGGAGTAATGCATCCTTGAAATTCACATCAGAAGCACCTAAGCCATCTCAGTTCAGCGCCACTAATCCCAGAGCTCCTAAACTGAGTCTGCTGTGAACTTTGAGAATCAATTTCTTTATGGTGAGTGAGTCAGTGGAGGTTTGTTTTAAAACTCATTTACTGTTCATGAAAAATGCGTACGTCCTTTTCCCAGGCACAGATTGGCTTTAGGATGATTTCCACTGCCCCCTGGGTTCCTGGGAGTTGGTGCAAGTACTGACCTCAGCTTCTTTAGGATGTTCTGACCCGCCTCCTCTCACCCTTCTCACCTTTCATAAGCCAGCAAGGGTGCTGTCGCATTTGATGGCCAATTGAAAAATATATGAAGGGCAGTATTATATGGGCCATAATCACGATCAGAAAATTGTGGTCTTAATTGTGCCCCAGTGGACATTGGGGGAATTGAGCCACTGGAAAGACCAGCTTAAGAAACAAACAGGCACCATGAGGTGCCCGTTCTGAGGTTTCAGGTCCTTTTTTCGGAAGTATGAACCACCCATAGGTCCTCCCTAAAGACTGTGTAAGTCAGGCAATTCTTATAGTGGTAGAGCTAAAGAAATATGAGAAAAGATCTGAATATACTGGCAAAAATGTTAAATTTTTGTTTCTACCATTTTATAATATTTGTGTAGCCAAGTCCCGGGCCCCCTTTGGTCTGAGAACCTCCAGAGTTAGGTATAGCTGACATACTTCTGTATACATATAGTGGGTTACAAGGCATGGTGGGTGTAGTGCAAGGTAAGTTCATGGGCGCCAGACACTTCTTGAATGCAAAGAGATTTATTGTCTCTTAAACAGAACTGTGAAAGAGGGTTTAGGGCCAGGATACCCTTAAGTAGTAATGCAATGTTAATTGGCAGACTCCGAGACTTCTATAGGTAGACAGCCATGCAGGGAACACCAAATATGCATGTGTAGACACGCTGTCTCCTATGGCAACAATCTTGAACAGTTCCTAACAAAGGTTACAATGAACTCTTTCACTTCCTCTACAACCTCCTCTTGTAGATCTTCACTCAACTGAGCTCCTAGTCTCTCACTAGACGTGCTGATCCATTGCCACTCGATCTCCTGAGCTCTTCCAATCTCACTGAGTATCTTCCTCAAGCGTCACCCCTGGCTTGGCATTTAGGATACTCATCAAGCGTCACCCCACTGGCTTGACACACAAGGCCGCTCTGCAAGCGCCACCTCCGCTGGCTGGGTCCCTGACTTGACACCTGCTGAAGTTTCCCAATTCTTCACCGTCCCTGGTTGGTGAGAATACTGCTCTGGTACTGGCTTCAGCTACTCACCGTGGTCCCTGGTAATAAAGTGGATGGTCCCTTATTGGCGACAGCTTGCCTTCTACCTCTGACCACAACAGGTTCTCTTGCCGGCAGAACCGTCACTTCTGGTTGGACTGCAAGCCGCAGTGCCAACCCTGCTCTCTAGCTTCTGAATAGGCCCTTGGACAGCCTAGCAGCCAGATGTCCCCAGCATAGGCCTCAGGCTCTGGCCTAGCAGTCCAGGGCAGCACAACACTTCCACACTGTCCACCAAGACAGCCGTCCAGGTGGCACAGTACCCCAATCACCTCACCCAAGTAAATAGGCTCTCCCAGAAGGCCAAGGGACCCAAGAAGGTCCCTGCCCATTGGCTGAGATACCCCATCTATTCCTAATCTGTCCTTGCAATGCCCTTGTTTTAACTAATGCCCCCAGATACCCGGCCATCTAGTGACAGAAGAGAGAAGTGCAGCAATTCCAGAATTAGGGTGGAATCAATTGATCTCTTATCAATTGGCCAAGGCAACTATACTTGGCAGGTAAATTTACTAGCAACCCTGCCTAACCATCAGGGTGCTACATCTGACTTGGGTATTAGACTATTCTTGGAAAATTTGAAACCAGAGTTTGGCAATTTTTCTTTGATCTGCTATCCTTGCACACATGACAACATTGCTCTACATCTTCTTATTATGTCAGTAAAAAGGGTATTTCCATCCCCAGCTGGTGATAGACATTATTGCACGTGTTGTTTGATGGCTGTGGATAGGAAGGAACGTGCAGTTCAGCATTAGAAGCATCTCTGATCACTCTATAATACTTCTTGTCAGTAAAGAACATGCCGCTGCATACAGAGTAAGCTCCATATTAGCTGCGTTTTATCGGGGCCTATTTATATAGGGTTATTACTATGGCCGTCCACGAGTTCTCATGACTTCAGCGATTAGAGCGTATCCTAGCAACAGCCTAGATAAGACAGTACTTGTAGCAGATAGCAGAGTGCAGCCAAGCACACACACACTTGTGACCTGAGGCATTATCTCAGGCAGCAAGGTCGTTATTGGCTTTCTGTCTGCAAGGTAACCTCCACAAGCAATGTTTTTTTTTTACATCTAAGCATTTTTTCCAGGTCACTGAAATGGGAATCTATGGGAGCGGGCTTGAAGTGCTGAAAAGTGATCAGCGCATAAATCAATAATACATAAATAAATATTCCAAAATGAATATTCACTTAGTGGTAAAATACCAAAAAATATTGTGGAATGTGCAGCAATACTGTGCAATATATGCATAGGACGAATAGTAAACATAAAATAGGACGAATAGTAAACAAAAAAGTCCCAAAGTGGATGATGAAGTGTCCTTGTGTAAACAGATATCCAAACAAATATGTCTTCACAGTCTTCTTATGTAGCTCTTCTATAAGTTGTGCTCACAGAGCGCTTACCTTATTATGGCAGGTGTATAACGGCTTGTGCGGATATAAATAATCCAGGGATGGTTCCTCTGTGTTGGTCTCCAGCTCTTGTCTGTCACTGTGGGTGTACTGTAGATGGTTTCACAGGATCTCTCCTCAATGTTAGCCCAAGTGTAAAGCAGAGAGACATCCCATAGTGAAGTACATGATTGAATTTTATTAAATAAAAACATAGAAACTTACATAAAGGTTTGTTAAGCAATGTAAAACAACGATTTAGCGTTCAGTTCTTCTAGTGTTTCCTGGTGCATCAGGCCCTTACTAGTTACGCCCCATCACGTGGCTTCATCAGAGGTATAACATGTATGTGAATACAAAAATGGTACCTGTTGCCAATAGCAACCAACATTTTTTTCTTGCTTCATTTTCAAACCTGGAAGAACGCTATCTAAGGAATACTGTATTCTCACTTTTTGTCTGTTGGGGTTCCTCCTGGTTCGCTGGTTTCTTGCAACCACCTAGAAACATACATGTAGGTTAGTTGGCTCCAAATAGGCCTATATACCTACCTAAATCAATTTGTGACCTTGAGTGTGTCTGTGCGTCTGTATGACTGTAGTAGAGACCAGCCTTTCTCAACCAGGATTCCGTGTAGTCTTATGCCGCGTACACACGACCATTTCTAATGGTCTAGAAAAAACTACGTTTTTTTTCAACCCGATTATTGTTAAGCCGGCCTTGTCTACACACGATCTTGGAAAAAAATGCTCGTACGACGGCACTATAAAGGGGAAGTTCCATTCGGATGGCGCCACCCTTGGGGCTGCTTTTGCTGAATTCGTGTTAGTAAAACTTTGGTGAGAGACGATTCGCGCTTTTCAGTCTGTTACAGCGTGATGAATGTGCTATCTCCATTATGAACGCTAGTTTTACCAGAACGAGCGCTCCCGTCTCATAACTTGCTTCTGAGCATGCGTGTTTTTTCCATGTCGTTAAAGCCCACACACGACCATTTTTTACGACGTTAAAAACGATGCGAAAATTTAAAGCATGTTCTAAATTTTTAATGCCCATTTTTTACGTCGCGAAAAGTGCTCTGGAGCCCACACACGATCATTAAAAACAAACTCATTTTTTACATCGCGAAAAACGGTCGTGTGTACGCGGCATTAGGGTTCCTCCAGAGGTTACTAGGGGCTTCTTGAGCAATGAGCAACTTCTGTCTTTCAGCTAAGTAACCAACAATGATCTTTTTAGCCATTCGTAACTCGTGGGGGATTCTTCCTAATGACCACAAATGTAAGTAGAATTCGTTCCACTGACCATCACACTAATGTACAGTGAATTGTTGATATAATAATAATTAACAAGTGTTCCTGTGGGATCAGAAAGCTATTTCAAGGGTTCCCTTATGGTTAAAAGGTTGAAGAAGGCTACATTAGACTGCAAGCTCTTTCAGGAGTATGTGAATTAATCTATGGACTTTTCATAGACGCTTTAAATTTGAGAGTGACATATATATTAATTAATACAGGGAGCCCAGGACAGGGCTGGACTGGGACAGAAATTTGGCCCTGGACTTCATCCAGACTGGCCCACTTTGACAGGTCTCTCCCATGGCGGCTGGACAACTCCCGCACCCCTTCCCCGGCCACCCAAGCCCCCTCTCCCCCTTCACTATCCACTAGCCGTTCTATTTATTAGAGTAGAACTGCTGGTACTGGTACTCTTATAGGCAGTACCAGTGGGAAAGCTAGACATTATTTCACCCGGGACAAAGAATCAGTTCCCCTTATGGGACAAGATTAGGCAGAAGTGAGAAACTCTCAGGCCATAGCTGTTGAGTCAGCTGTCATGCTCCTCTGTCATCCCCCTTGCTCCTCTGCTCCTCCCTCTGCTTCTTTGTTCCCCCCAGGTGAGTGCTGTGGGGAGGGCGAGGAGGTGAGCGCTGCGGGGAGGGAGAGACAGAGGAGCGGAGGGGGGAGGCGGCCTGCTGTCACTGAAGCCGGCCCACTGAGCCATCGGCCCACCGGGAAACTCCCTGTAGTCCCAATGGCCAGTCCATCCCTGGCCCAGGATCAGCAGCTTGTCTTGATTGTACTCTCAAAAACAAGCAAACAAAACAGGTTTCCTCAGCAAAAAGCAAAATACATGCATAACAGTCCATCATTTTTAGATTGTAAGCTCTAATGAGCAGGATCCTCTGATTCCTCCTCTACCGACTTGTATTGTAACTTTACTGTCTGCCCTCATGTTGTAAAGCGCTGTGCAAACTGTTGGTGCCACATAAATCCTGTATAATAATAACTCTGGTATTACAAAAATAACACGAAGGCTCACCGCCAATATACGTCCCACACCGGGTTTAGGGTTCCCGTCTGTTATAGGGTACGGCAAAGGCCACAGGAGCTCAGCAACAATGTCTCAGTTGCTGGACAGTCTACACTTCCTCATAGCTGTGAACATTTCCTCTTGGCAACAGGTGCTGACTCCTTCCTGCCCCTTTTCAGTCTTTGTTAACCCTTTGTAATCTGGGTGGGACACTCTCCGGGAGGTGGGTGTATCATTGTAAAAGTCTACAATCAAGAGAAGACTTCACGAGAGCAAAAAAGCCAGACCAGTTCTCGAAAATTCTTTGGACAGATGAAACTAAGATTAATCTGTACCAGAATGACCAGAAGAAAAAAATGTGGAGAAGGATTGGAACAGCTCATGATCAAGCACACAACGTCATCTGTAAAACATGGTGGAGGCAGTGTGATGGCATGGGCATGCATGGCTTCCAGTGGCACTGGGTCATTGGTGTTTATTGATGATGTGGCAGAAGACAGAAGCAGCCGGATGAATTCTGCAGGGTTTAGAGATATACTGTCAGCACAGTTTCAGCCAAATGCAGCAAAGTTGATTGGAAGGCGCTTCACAGTACAGGTGGACAATGATCCAAAACACACTGCAAATGCAACCCAGGAGCTTTTGAAGGAAAAGAAGTGGAATATTCTGCAATAGATGAGTCAATTACCTGATCTCAACCCAACTGAGCATGCATTTCACTTGCTGAAGCCAAAACTAAAAGTAGAAAGACCCACAAACGAACTACTCAAGACCGCTGCAGTAAGAGCCTGACAAAGCATCAGAAAGGAGGAAAGCCAGTCGTTGGTAATGTCCATGGGTTCCAGACTTCAGGCAGTCATTGCCAGTAAAGGATTCTCAACAAAATATTAAAAATGCACATTTTATTTATGATTATATTCATTTGTCCAATTAGATTTCAGCCCCTGAAAATTAAAGCTGAAAGTCTGCACTTCAAATTAATTTGAATTGTTTAATTTTAGTTTTTTTCTGGTGGCATACGGAGCCAAAAATATGAAAATTGTGCCTGTGGTCAAATATATATGGACCTAACTGTATATATGCACTATATGACCAAAAGTACTGGGACACCCAGGGCCATTTGAAGGAATTTGGGGGCGCCAAGCAAAATGGACAAGGAGGCCCCCACCCCCCCCGCAGCTTCTTAAGGGTGGTTTGCAGGCGCTATTTTTATCGCTATAGCGCCTGCAATACGCTCCAGTGTGAAAGGGGTCTTATTGCTTTTTTTTTAATCAGTAGAGTCTACTGTAGTCTTTTCTCTGCTTTGTAAATTTTTGCAAAAAGCTTTAATAAATATTACCTGATTCAAAAAAGAAGCAATAAGATGGAAATGGGATGGTAAAGAAAGAAAATGGAAAGAAAGCTATGGTAATTAATTTTTTTGTTTAGCATACGTAACATAATATACAGGTAGGGTTATTATGGTCAGCTACCATATTTTTACTATTAAATGGGTCTTGATGACTGCCCCCCCTACTCCCCCCTCCCTACCGCGCAGCAGCCGGCAGGAGATTCAGTTTGTTGTTCCTGGCCGGCCGGACTGAAAGGAAGTGAGCACAGAGCACTCAGTGTGTGCACTTCCTGTCAGTCCGGCCGGGAACAACAAACTGAATCTCCTGTACAGCGTGGAATGCAGGAGAAAGGCTGCAGCTAATAGGACGCAGCGGCGCGGCAAGGGCGTAGCTGAAGTTTTGTTTTTTAGTTTTGTGTAATTCATGTGTATCCACAGTATCCCCATTACATAAAGACAGGTGCTTCTGCTAAAAAATCCTCCCTACTGTGCCTCCTCAAGCCGCTGGACACTGTGGCCCGCCCCTGCTGGGGCCCCAGGCCAGCTCAGGGCCCCTAGCAATTGCTTGTTTTGCCTGTCTTGTTGCGACGGGCCTGGGGACACCTGCCTTTACACACACATGAACTTTAATAGCATCCCAGTCTTAGTCCTTAGGGTTTAATATTGAGTTGACCCACCCTTTGCAGCTATAACAGCTTCAACTCTTCTGATAAGTATGTCCACAAGGTTTAGGAGTGTGTCTATGGGAATGTTTGACCATTCTTCTAGAAGCACAAATGCACTTCTGGAAGAATGGTCAAACATTCCCATAGACACAATCCTAAACTTTGTGGACAGCCTTCCCAGAAGAGTTGACGCTGTTATAGCTGCAAAGGGTGGGCGAGCTCAATATTGAACCCTACTGACTAAGACTGGGATGCCGTTAAACTTTTTGCCAAAATAGTGTATATACACATGGTGCTACACAGAAGTTGAAGAAACAAATAAGAACAAATATAGTAGGCACTCAAGTGGCTTCCACATATGAATGAAGGAAACAATGTTTTGGCGAGTCAAGTCTTTTAAGAAAAGTGACTGTGACTTTGAAAGGACGTGCTACTATATATCTGTTGATAAATACACATACACATTTATCTGTGTGTGTGTAAAGATGGTTTTGGCACATGACACAAGAAGGGCACACATACTGATTCAACTTCAGGAGAATTGCACTTTATTATAGCAATGGAAATGGAGAATACCGTATAAACAGCCCTAGCAGTCTGGTTCCTGCCCCTTGGAGGTTTTGCCCCCTAGCTGGAAATTCCAGTGTCACCATTTCTAAGAAAATATTACCATCTCTACTAGGACACTAGACGTTAGACGGTGCCAGGCACCAGGGATGATCCCAGCAAAATGTCACAAATTCGTTCAACTTCAACAGCCACTGCAATAGTTGGCTTACAGGGGTCACAGTTTTCAAGAAAATACTTACAATTCAGGACATCCAACTAGAAGACAGCCAGTACCAAGCACTAGGGATGATTCCAGTGAAATTTCACATGCTGGACACTCATTTTGGTTGACCACTTTGAACTTCAGCAGCCACCATAATTTTGGGTTTCTGGTGATGAGGCCAAATACAACTAAACAAATGACCTTCCACACTTTTTCTCTAGGGGTGCCAGTACTATGTGTCTTCCATTGTTGGAACCACTTAGGGTACTCTTTGAGCACTCTTGGTCGACTGTCTTTAAATTGAGAGCTTTGGAATTGCTCAAACTGGACCTTTCTCTCTCTCTCTCTGCCTTCCAGCAGACAGAATGGCCATGGTGGAAGACCAGCTCCTATGGTTGTGCACTCCAGCCTCCAATACCTAATAATAAGCCAATAACCATGACGGGTGGCCTAAGGCTGGGTTCACACTACTACACTACTTTCATCCTACTTTGCTCTGCTACATTGGTCCTACATCCATCCTACTTTCATGAACAGGATACTACTTTGGTCCGACTTCAATGATATTCAATGGGTCTGAAGTAGGATCAATGTAGGACCAAAAGTAGTACAGGGAGCATTTTCAAAGTCGGACCGACTTGTGTAGGACACTACAAGACGCTCTCATAGGGAAACATTGAACACAGAGCAAAGTAGGATGAAAGTAGTGTAGTAGTGTGAACCCAGCCTAAATCAGTGGTCATCAACCTTGTCCTGCAGGGCCCACTAACAGGCCAGGTTTGCAAGATAACTGAAATACATCACAGCTGATATCATTTGCTCCTCAGTGATTGCAGTATTCTAGACTGCATCTCCCCAAGGTAATACATAAAACCTGGCCTGTTAGTGGGCCCTGCAGGACAGGGTTGGTGACCACTGGCCTAAATCACCAATACTGAGGGATGTAAGGTGAGTTGGGTTGTTCCAAAAAAGCTGGTTAAAATTAACATAATAGACCTCCCTGGTTTCATGGCTTCTATACAAGGTATATAAATCTGTGTTGGTGACTGATTTAAATAGTTGAAGCTTTAGATCTTTAATACAATTGCAGAGCCACTATAAGACTAGTTTGTAGCAGCTTTTATAAAGCCATCCTAAATTACAGTTCCCAGTTTTATTGTATGTTGGCAACGCAAGTCAGAAATGACTATTCAGTTCATGTTGAATGCTAGAGTTTACAGGTTTCATTGTCTGTGTAGTTAGCAGTCCTTAAAAGGAATGACAATGTAATTTTATGATGTGGCTTTTGTTCCCTTGACATTTGACAGTCCCAGAGCTGTAAATAGAGTCCCGGAGGAGTAGAGTGACCACGTGTCCCGGTCTACCCGGGATCGTCCCGTAATGTACATATTTGTCCCTGGTCCCGGACACCTTCATTGCGGGACAATACAGTGTCCCGCAATAGAAACTGACAGTCTGGGAACAGGGGAGGACCGAGCCGCCATAGTTCTGGCTCTGCTTCCACCTGATCACTGGTTGCTATAGCCGCTTGGCGTCTGGCAACCAGTGACGTCACTGCCCACGTTGAAAGCAGAGGAGGATTTCACTTCTTCCTCCTCCTCTGCGCTAGTGCTGCTGGGGAGTCACTGCTGGTTCTGTCACCTCCGCTCCAGTGACTGCCTTGCTGCTTCTGTGAGGTGTTTCTGTTCCCACAGCTGTGAGGCATCTCTCCCTCTCACTTCCTCCCCCCTCCTGCCCTGCCCACCTCACACTAACACACAGACTGAAGCCCCCCTTCTCCTTGGCTCGGATGTCAGGAGGGAAGGAGGGGGAGGAGAATGAACACAGCACTCAGGAGGACGGGACATGCTGATCTGAGGTTAGTACACAAAATCTTAATGCTTGGCACTAGCAGGAGAAGGAGACACAGAGACAGGGGGCAAGTTGTCAAAAAAGAATACTTGCAGTGATTTTGGGAGATAAGAGCATGCTGTATGTGATAGGGGGGCACTTTAGGAGGGGAGATAAATTGTTTTTTATTCACCCCCCCCCCTTCTAGCACAATTTCTCTCCCCTCCTAAAGTGCCCCCCTAGCACATACAGCATGCTCTTATCCCCAAAATCACTGCCAGTATTCTTCTTTGACAACTTGCCCCCTTCCCCATCTTCAAAGACAAGCTGTCTGCTATTGAGGGGGGAAACTTTGCTAGACATTCAGGGCAATTTCTCCAGGTGCCAGTGCCCCCCTGTCAGGCAAGTTAGTGAAGCCAAGTGCCTGACCTTTTTTCAGCAATGGGCTCCAAGACTCAGGACTGGTTCACACCACAAATCACATAGGAACACGCTCTGCGTTCCTTTGCGATTCACGTGCCTTCCAGATTCTGTGCGATTTCAGCTCTTTCATTTGAATGGGCTGAAACCCATTGGTCTGCACCAAGAGCTGTGCATGCGCTACTTTACAAAACGCACAGCAACTGGATCGCATGGTACTGCTGATCATACAAACACTACATTTGCTACCTGCATTTGGGTAGTCATTAACCCCTTAGTACCAGCCACACACAAATATGCGGCTTCTCTGTGCCTGGGCCTTGGCACAGAGAGGCCACATATTTAAATGAATTGCGATCAGTAGCGCTGTGCCGAGAGCGCACTCCCTGAGCACCCCCTTTACAGTTACCGGCGTCTAAGTGAAAGCTTGCGATCGCTGCAATCGATCAGGAGTTTTTGAATCGTGTGTGCCAGGAGGTAAAGAGGTTAAGTTGACACCCACAACAGATCGCTATGGGACACAAAACGCAGGATTCCCTCACAGCATTCTGGTATAAACAGACCCTTAGTCCGGATACACAGGATTTCATTTGTATCTCAGAAAGGTCCCACCAAAATCTTGCACATGGGCCCGCTGATTTCATACGCCCCTGCCCCAAAAATCGGCAAAAAAATATGTCAAAAATCATCTTTTTGTGGGGGGGGGGGGGTGTCCCTGAATGGCAGTTTGGAAATGTGGTCACCCTACGGAGGAGTCCTATCCCTGATGTACACAGTTGTGGCTATTGCAGCGGCATATGCAGCTGGAGTTAAATATAGTAACAGACTGCAGAGGAGGTCCTGCTGTAAGAATGTGAGGAGGGACTGAACAGGAAACAGGGTAGGGAGGGATGGGACCCATGGTTTAGTGTAACACACACAAAGATTTTTCACCTAGAGCAGCATAGACTGCTCAATGCTTCTGCAGTGTGGTCCGTTGTAGTACACTACACTTAACCAACATATGATTCCTCTGTCCCAGCAAAAACGCTTGCTGGCAGAATTTCACTTATTGCTGATACTTGGCGTAATTGTAGCCGTATTTAATAAAAAAAAGTATCACGGACAGTACTTATTGCTGATGCAACACTACTCATTATTATACATATTCATCAGCTCCGCATGTACCTGTTGGTCCTGCCAGTAGATCCTTTATTTTGTCTCTTCCTTTTACGGGTAGTCCTCTCCTGTAAAGAGGATAGTCTTGTGCTGGCCATAGTCTAGAAGAGATTTGGTCCAAATGTTTCATTCTAACCTGTGTTGCCACCCGCATAATACATATGCATGGGACATGGCCAGATCTAGGAGGTGCTGGGGTGGGCTGTGCTTCCTCCCCCTCCCCAGATCTCATTTGCATTCTCCAAAGCTTCTGCCCTGCCAAAAGTGACTCCTGTTCTCTGTATTGCCAGAAGTGACCCCTGTTCTCCGCGCTGCAGACTCCTGTACACTGCCCTTCTGACCCCTGTCCTCTGCCCTGTGGTTCCCTTACACTGCCCTCTTGACTCCTGTCCCCCACCATGTGGTCACATTTCACTGCCCTTGGGACACCTGTCCTTTACCCTGTTGACCCTAAACACTGCCTTGCTGACCCCATTGTCCTTTGCCCTGTGGCCCCCTTACACTACCATTCGGACCCCTGTCCACTGTTCTATGTCCTGCAAACCCCTTTATACTGCCCTACAACCTGTTGACCATATCCTCTGCCCTCCTGACCCCCTGTACACTGCCCTGCAGACCTATTATCCTTTGTTGCTCTGACATTTTAAATGCAGCCCCACATTAGAGAAGCTAGATCTGGCCATGGAACACGGAGGCGAAAAGGGTGGGCTTTAACGAACACACTCCACATATGCATCACCGAGTTGCCGATGTTTCTGTGCTGAGAGCGCACTCCCAACACAAAGACCCAGCTGTCAGAGACAGCTCTCTGTCACCACTAACAACTGGTAGCTGGCTGAACTGATTATGTGACCACTATGACAGCCAATACCATTGGTCACATGATCGCCGAGCCTTCCCGCCCAGAATCATTTCTAATCATTCGTGGGGTCCATATTTGTTTTCTACCTCGATGACAAAATAAATTGGAAGGAGCGGACTTCGAAGGAGGTACTTCTGAACAACATTCATCAAGACATCGCATATACTGAGAATTTTCATACGAATGCTCATAAAAACGTTCATATGAAAATCCACTGGTGTATGACCAGCTTTAGATACAGTAGACATGTAGTTTTAAATAACTTTAAGCCCAAATGATGTTTCAGGTTAACAGCATGTTCACACCACTGCCGTGTTATAAAGCAGCGGTTGGTATGTCTGTGAAGGGAGCAGTGCCAATGCGTTGTACTAACCCGTCACACTGTTTACTTTTTTCAATTTTTTTAAACTTGAAATGTCACATAATAAAAAAAAATGAAATTTATCTTTATTTACTGCAGCAGGTTGCAGTGTGTTGTAGCCCTGACCGCGAGTGTAAACTGAAGCCCTGTACACACGGGCCAGAATCTCGTCAGGAAAAAACCCTAGTTTTTCCTGATGAGATTCTTGGCAAGAATATCTTGCTGCCCGAATGTACAGACACTCCATTCAAAAGAACAGCGGTTCTTTTAAATGGCAAGAACGCGGTGACGTCATCGCGTACGACGAGCATGTGCTTGTCACATTTGATGCCGTCGCCGCTATCTTGCTGCACCCTACCTATGCCTAGGAAGCTACCGTGCATGCGTCAAAGTCATTTCGAGCATGCGTGGGTTTCCTTGGCAACAGGTAAGTATACACACTCTCGGGTTTCTCGGCAGGAAAACACTGCCGAGAATCACGACGAGAAAATAGATAACATGTTCTCTATTGGATTTTTTCATGGATATCCGATGAAGCTGACTTTCATCAGTCTTGCCTACACACCATCAATGAAAAATCTGACTGTGCCAAAACATGGTGACGTAAAACACTACGACGTGCTGAGAAAAATGAAGTTCAATGCTTCCGAGCATGCGTCAACTTGATTCTGAGAATGCATGGATTTTTGACAGATGGACTTCCACACAGACGATCGTTTTTTTCTATCGTTTTTTTTTTATCCATAGGAAAAATTTAAAACATGTTCTATTTTTTTTCACCGATGGAAAACAAACCGATGGGGCCCACACACGTTCGGTTTGTCCGATGAAAACAGTCCATCGGTCTGTTTTCATTGGACAAACCGATCGTTTGTACAGGGCTTTAAGGTATCAATTAGCTGGTGGTATAACCGATCACATGTATAACCGATCACATGTGCAGCAACATGGTAACTGTGGATCAAACAGAGGCAACAATGGCAGTTTACTTGACTGTAAAGCATAGGAGGGTTTAGTTCTTCTCTATGGAAGTAACAAACAGATTAAAACATAAGTTCATTTACCACTTTTTAAACCTATTACAGCAACCCACAAACACACTTTCTGTCAAGTCCTTTATTAAAAGAAAAACAGAGGTTCCACATTTTAAGCTGCTTCTCTGTTCTAGGGTTGCCACCATGGGCGTCCGCTCCATAGGGCAAGGGGGGTCGTTTGCACCCCCCTGGAATCGCCAGGGAGAGCCAGGAGCAGGGCCGAACTGGCCCTGGGGCCGATTTAAGCAGTGACTGCAGCGCTCCCCTCCCCTCTAGTTGTCCCTTATTTAGAGTGCCTGTCTCTCTTCTGGAATCAAATCCATTTGTCCCTCATTCCAAAAGGTTCCTCTTTTAGACCTGAAATAAATATACTGTCAATATAGTGTAGTGTTTGAGTCAAGGGAAAGGGGTGCTGTGTAATGTAAAGGGGGCCAGTGATGCATGGTGTTGTGTAATGTAAAGAGGGCCAGTGATGCAGGGTGCTGTGTAATGTAAAAGGGTTCAGTGATGCAGGGTGCTGTGTAATGTAAAGGGGTCCAGTGATGCAGGGTGCTGTGTAATGTAAAGGGGGCCAGTGATGCAGGGTGCTGTGTAATGTAAAGGGGTCCAGTGATGCAGGGTGCTGTGTAATGTAAAGGGGGCCAGTGATGCAGGGTGCTGTGTAATGTAAAGGGGGCCAGTGATGCAGGGTGCTGTGTAATGTAAAGGGGGCCAGTGATGCAGGGTGCTGTGTAATGTAAAGGGGTCCAGTGATGCAGGGTGCTGTGTAATGTAAAGGGGTCCAGTGATGCAGGGTGCTGTGTAATGTAAAGGGGGCCAGTGATGCAGGGTGCTGTGTAATGTAAATGGGTCCAGAGGTGCAGGGTGATGTGTAATGTAAAGGGGTCCAGTGATGCAGGGTGCTGTGTAATGTAAAGGGGGCCAGTGATGCAGGGTGCTGTGTAATGTAAAGAGGGCCAGTGATGCAGGGTGCTGTGTAATGTAAATGGGTCCAGAGGTGCAGGGTGATGTGTAATGTAAAGGGGGCCAGTGATGCAGGGTGCTGTGTAATGTAAAGGGGGCCAGTGATGCAGGGTGCTGTGTAATGTAAAGGGGGCCAGTGATGCAGGGTGATGTGTAATGTAAAGGGGGGCAGAGCTGTGGGGTTCTGTGTAATGTAAAAGGGTCCAGAGCTGTGGGGTGCTGTGTAATATAAAGGGGTCCAGAGGTGCAGTTGTGGAGAGGGGGTACACAGTAGTGACAAAGAGATATTGAAAGATGCAGGGGGCACAGTGGGGTGTTTTTACATCTTAACGTGGGGGGTCGCTTTTAAGCCCCGCTAGCGGTCAAAGAAAGGGTAAAAAGCGACTGTGTATAGCCGCTGCCGAAGCGCCCCCCTCTGAAAAAATTTCAGCGGATGCCCATGGTTGCCACCCTTTCTTCAAGCAAAACCCAAACACTTTAGTGGCCTTGGACACCTTTGGGTGCCCCAAGGAGAGAAGTAATGCAGTGCACCACAATGAACAGTGGGTGTGGCCAAGTTGCTCTTGCTGACATCATTGCTCTGCCCCCCCCCCCCCCCCCCCCAGTGATGCCGATCAGCCGTCCGCAGCTCCCGGATGGCAAGAAATGTGTGCGTGACTATCTTGGTTACTTGGGGAGCCACAGCCTGATCTGAATAATGTGTCCAGGTTCCGGTCGGCCTGAAACCCCGGACACATGGTTCAAAACCCGGACTGTCCGGGTGAATCCCAAGCAGGTGGTAACCCTACTCTGTTCCCCAGTCTGAGCTCTGCTGTACAGGGTCCACAAGAGGCTAAAACCAAGTAAAATTTAGATTTGAATTCTACATTTACTGATCTTTTTTTGGATACAGAGCCGCATTCATTTGTAGTCTTTTATAACTGCCTGTAGTTCAGCTTTAATTGTCTGTAGACATAGTTTTAGCTGACAAACTGACCGCCGAGGGTCAGCGTTCTGTTTATACGCCTTTCATGTTGGCGGGTGTGGCGGATCTTTAGGGACAATGGCATTCAAATAAAAGTTTCAAGAAAAATAAAGTTAAGTTTCCCCTTGAGCAACTTCTGAATAATAAAGCCTCTTTGTTGCTGCCTATGTGACCTTACCAATCAATATTTAATTCTGCCTGTGTCAGCCATCAGCCAGGGCAGATGATTAGGCTGATAAGGAACAATGCTTTGAAAATACAGGCCTGGGGGGAATGGGACCTGGCTTTGTGTACTGGGGAAGGAAGTCTCCTGGGGGGGGAGGGGAAGGGGGGGGGTGCAGAGACAACACCTTTTCCCAGACTCTTATCAGCCGCAATCGGCACGATTGCCTTTGACCTTTTTGTGTATTGGCGGAGCAGTTTAGCACTCTCAGGTTGTGAGTCCCAAGGTAGCTGCTTTTACTTAACAGTGGTTGATTCAATTAAATCTAATGGAATATAAAACATCGGAGCGTTTTGTTTTTATAACCACAGAAGATCCACAGAGGCTTGAAAAAAAGCGCTGATGGCGGGGAGAGTGAAACAGGACACCAATTTGTTGGGAGTAATGCTTGGGTGTTATTAGTGTATTACATTTACAATGCTCTGCAATAAAGTGGCACCTGTTAATAAGTGTTGTTGTGAGTGCTTTACACGGATTAAGCTCGGTGGTTTTGTTGTTACAGAATAGGCAATAGAAACAATTTCCAGGAGCGGCACATAATCATTTATTCATTATTTTATTTCAGGTACTTAAAAGAGCGCCGTCAATTTACGCAGCTCTTTAGATATACAATCAGTGTTGCCAACCGTCCGTATTTTTACAGATGGTTCGTAAAAACTGGCACTTTCCCCCCCCATTTGTAAATGTCCGTGGTTGCGAAAAAATGTGCCAGTAAAAATAGCCGAGATCGGTTCGGCTTGAAACTGCACATGGAGACTGGAGGCAGGGGGTGATTGGAGGCAGGGGGTGATGGTGGCTGCGGTGGCACTGCAGAGGGGGGTGGAGGCAGGGGGCAATGGAGGCAGGGGGAGATTGGAGGCAGGGGGTGATTGGAGGCAGGGGGAGATTGGAGGCAGGGGTTGATTGGAGGCAGGGGTTGATTGGAGGCAGGGGGTGATGGTGGCTGCGGTGGCACTGCAGAGGGGGATGGAGGCAGGGGGCAATGAAGGCAGGGGGAGATTGGAGGCAGGGGGTGTTAGTGGCAGGGGGATATTGGAGGCAGGGGGTGTTGGTGGCACCACAGAGGGGGATGGTGGCACCACAGAGGGTGGGGGATGGAGACAGGGGTTATTGGTGGCACCGCAGAAGGGGATGAAGGCAACGGGTGATTGGAGGCAGGGGGCCTAGGGGTGATTGGAGGCAGGGGGTGTTGGTGGCACCGCGATGGGGGACGAAGGCATCGTAGAGGGTGGGGATGGAGACAGGGGTTGTTGGTGGCACCGCAGAGGGGGATGGAGGCAGAGAGTGATTGGAGGCAGGTGGCCTGGGGGAGATTGGAGGCAGGGGGAGATTGTGGCACTGCAGAGGGGGGTGAAGGCAGGGGGTGTTGGTGGCAGAGGGGGGTGTTGGTGGCAGAGGGGGATGGAGGCAGGGGGTGATGTGACTAAATAATTTGCCCTTATTATATCGAAAATCACAAAAATATGTTTTTTTACCTTAATATCTACCTTAAATCACATTGCTATTTGCCTAGCGTACTTGCTTGTAGCCTAAATACTGAAATTTGCACATAAAAATGTAATTTAGTAACTTTTGTGAAATGCCAGTAAAAACGTGGCTGCGCCAGTAAATTTCGGGTGTCGTGCCAGTAAATTTCAATCTGGTAGGTTGGCAACACTGTATACAATGTACATTCACATCAGTCCCTGCCCTCAAGGAGCTTACAATCTAAGGTCCCTGACTCACATTCATACATACACATACTGGAGACAATTTAGACAGGATCCAATTAACCTACCAGCATGTCTTGGAGTGTGGGAGGTAACCGGAGTACTTCGTATCGTACGAGAAAAATGTTTGCGCTTGTCCGGTTGGATAATATCGGATGAACTGTTCTCATCGGCTATCGAAAGCTGTGTACTAACGATCATATTATCGTACGATCGCTTCGACAGCGGTATTTTTTGTACGATTTTCAGATCGTGTGTATGGGCCTTAAAGGGGTTGTAAAGAAATGTTATTTTTATTTTTTTAAATAACAAAACATGTAATGCTGCGTACACACGATAATTTTTCGGCATGAAAAAAACGTTGTTTTTAAAAAATTTCATTTTAAATTATGGTGTGTGGGCTTCACATCATTTTTCAGGTTCTGAAAAACGACAAAAAAAAAATTCGAATATGCTGCATTTTTTTACCTCGTTTTAAACAATGTTGTTTTTCGGGTTGTAAAAAATGATCGTGTGTGGGCTAAAACGATGTTAAAAACCAACACATGCTCAGAAGCAAGTTATGAGACGGGAGCGCTCGTTCTGGTAAAACTACCGTTCATAATGGAGTAAGCACATTCATCATGCTGTAACAGACAAAAAAGCGTGAATCGTCTTTTACTAACACAGAATCAGCTAAAGTAGCCCCAAGGCGAATGGAACTTCCCCTTTATAGTGCCGTCGTACGTGTTGTAGGTCACCGCGCTTTGCTAGATCATTTTTTAAAAACAAAGTATGGAAAGGGATTTCTCTGTCTAAACAGAAAAAACACTGCGCTAACAAAATAAATCAATTAAGTGATCGTGTGAATTAAGAAAGCTGCCAGTATTAATTACTAATTACCATAGTAAACAAAGAACACAAAATACAAGATAATACAGCGCTTAAATATCTTAACCTTTAAAAATGATAAGTGAAATAACCATAAATAATATGAGTGAACACAAAGAGTGAATAAAGAATGAACAATTCAAAATATCGAACCCATCCAATTGGTCAATGGGTGTGATAAACCATAATCCATAAATAACAGTGAATTGAGTCCAATTTAAGTGACCAACACTATCTGCATTTGAAAAGATCCTCCACCGAAGATGAGATAAGAGGGCACCCAATGTGTGGGAAATGAAATCTCCTTACCAGAGAAAAAGACCGGACTTTCAACGGTCTCATAGGGTATAAGGATGTTTAAAGTCTTCCTTGAAAAGACTATTCCAGACACTGCTACTAACACCAGCATGAGAGCTCCAGGGGACAAAATCCTGATCAGATCCACTCCAGATTAACAATGTGGCGTTGATGTGTTCATAAAATAAAAAATGGTAGGAACCACATAGTGCGTTACTGTATAAAGATTGAGTTTTAATAAAAACAAGTATGCACTTACAGCAAAGACTTGGTAAATTCGCATGTGGGATATAGCGTGGAGAGGATGGCGTTTCCTCGACCTTCCGTTTGCCTCGTACTTCCGTTCGTCACGTGTCTCTCCTTCTAACGTGATGACGTCACTACGGCTAAGCTCCTCCTACGCGTTTCGTCGCAATACGGACGTCTACGGGGATTGGCTGCCGTCCGTATTGCGACGAAACGCGTAGGAGGAGCTTAGCCGTAGTGACGTCATCACGTTAGAAGGAGAGACACGTGACGAACGGAAGTACGAGGCAAACGGAAGGTCGAGGAAACGCCATCCTCTCCACGCTATATCCCACATGCGAATTTACCAAGTCTTTGCTGTAAGTGCATACTTGTTTTTATTAAAACTCAATCTTTATACAGTAACGCACTATGTGGTTCCTACCATTTTTTATTTTATGAACACATCAACGCCACATTGTTAATCTGGAGTGGATCTGATCAGGATTTTGTCCCCTGGAGCTCTCATGCTGGTGTTAGTAGCAGTGTCTGGAATAGTCTTTTCAAGGAAGACTTTAAACATCCTTATACCCTATGAGACCGTTGAAAGTCCGGTCTTTTTCTCTGGTAAGGAGATTTCATTTCCCACACATTGGGTGCCCTCTTATCTCATCTTCGGTGGAGGATCTTTTCAAATGCAGATAGTGTTGGTCACTTAAATTGGACTCAATTCACTGTTATTTATGGATTATGGTTTATCACACCCATTGACCAATTGGATGGGTTCGATATTTTGAATTGTTCATTCTTTATTCACTCTTTGTGTTCACTCATATTATTTATGGTTATTTCACTTATCATTTTTAAAGGTTAAGATATTTAAGCGCTGTATTATCTTGTATTTTGCATTTTTTTAAAACGATGGTGTGTGGGCATTGTCGTTTTAACGATGAAGTTGGAAAAACTTTTTCAACATGCTGAAAAACAACGTTTTTTTTCATGCTGAAAAATGATCGTGTGTACGCGGCATTATACTTGCCTCCACTGTGCAGCTCGTTTTGCACAGAGTGGCCCCGATCCACGTCTTCTGTGGTCCCTGGGCGGCTGTCTCTGGTCCTCCCTGCAAAAACTCCACACATTCATGCAAGCTCCCTCGCATTGTGTGGAGTCCTTGCGGGCGCTCTCCCGTGATATGGCCGCTCGCTGTATCACTCGGCCCGCCCCTCGGCGCTGCATCATTGAATGTGATTGACAGCAGCGCCAGCCAATGGCTGCACTGCTTTCAATTCATCCACTCTAGCCAATCAACGGCCAGGCTGAGTGGCGAAGAGCATGTTGGGGCCGAACGCGGGACTTTCGAGGGGTCAGGTAAGTATAACGGGGGGCCGGTATAGTCGGAAGTTTTTTCACCTTAATGCAAAGAATGCATTAAGGTGAAAAAACTTTTACCTTTTACCTTTAAACTTTTACCTTTACAATCCCTTTAAGTGTCAAGTAATCATCCAGACTGCTATAACTGTAAGTAGTCAATCAAAAACCACCTGGCATCTACAGAAAAAGCACATCAGAGATGACTTTCAAGTATGGATATTTTATATATAATTATATTGCTTCAGTTGGCACCAATGTAGCTATTGTAGCACAAACCTTTTGTAGTTAATATTTGCCTTGCCGCTCCTGAAGAAGCACATAGCGAAACTTGTAGAGTCAAAATAGGCATCTTATAGCTACATTTAGCCTCATACGCATAACTGTAACATTGTTATGATTTTATATGTATATTTTTGTATCCAAAAAGTCCAATTTGTTTTCTCTTTTTTTATATTTTGAAATAAAATAAAATAATTTTTTATTGAATATATATTCTCATTATCTGGGTGTGGCACCATAAAATCCCCCTTCCTACTCTTTTCCAATTTAAACCAGTGGTGGTCAACTTACCACAGACATCTGTGGCCCCTGACATAATTACACACGTCCCCTTGCCTGTGTGACAGGCAATCGCGGGTGCCCGGTGGACATTGCGGCCGCCGGGCACGCTCATCGACTCCCGAGTGACGCGGCGGGCGCAAGCGCCCCTTTGAGACCCGTGAAGCCAAGAACCACATATGACAGCCGCTCGGAGGAACAGAGTGTTCCTGCGCCCGCTATATGTCTATAGCTGCATAGGGAAGTGGTTAAAGAGCTGCACATGATATTCAGTATATGCCACGGGTGGGAGGAAATAAAATTGGTCACGGTCAGTGTTGGTTGATGAATCCCTCCCACAGCACTATTGTTTTCTGATGGTGGGGGGTGGAGGGGCAGAGAGCCCTCCCAGCCGGCAGAACACAATGATTATTGCCACCAGCAATAGTCGTATGTACAAAAATCCACCTGGCTGGTTGTACCCAAGTCGATCGATGTATTGACTTAGGTACATTTACCCTACCCATTCATGGATTGGATCTCGGCTTGTTCAGCAGAGAATCTAATTTCGATTCATGTAAGGCCAGTTTTACCAGCTGGACCAATGTAACTATACAAAAGTTGTCTTATCTAAAGCTTTTACAAAAACTTGTTGTTCTTCCCCAGTGCAAACATTGCAATTTTCCCATTACTGTGCTACAAAACACTGCAATCCTATCAATAGAAGGAATGTAGGTGTCTTACTCTTTCCTTGTTGCAGTAAAATGATGTCATCGAGCCAGAACAAAGATTGCCTACAACAACAATTCCAGTCTGCACACGTGTACACACGAGCTTTCATCTCCATGTCAATAGAGAAGGATTGAAGAACTGTAGGTCTAGGTGCGAATTGGTGTTTTACTAACACATGCCTAACAGCTGCCATTTTCTTTTCTTTTACTGAGTTATCTGTGTTTGTGTTAGTTCATTCAGATTACCCCTATTTACTTAAGATGACTAAATTGGCCAAATTTCAAGCAACAGTCACATCATTCAATTACTGTATACCCGTCACATCTACATGAAACTGTATTGCAGTGCTGCCCCAAAAAACTCTATAAAATATCTACAAGATACACCTAATGCCCTGTACACACGATCATGTGTACACGGCATAAGTGTAGCAATATGGTTACCTTTAACCTCCCTGGCGGTATGATTCTGTCTGGAATTACGTACCAAAAGCGGTACAATTATTTGCAAGGAAATTTGGCGTTTTATACTGTAGGCCTGCAATTCTTAGGAATAACACATTTAAATCTGACCAAACAAGAGTCTAGTAGGCATCCCGGGTATGAATTTTTTTTAAAAACAAAATTATAAATTATAATATAATAAATAATTATAACAAATAATAATATAATTATAATAGAAATTATTCAATAATGTAATCAACTCAAAATCACTGAAATTTGCTCAGTTGCAGAATTGTCGCACAATTCTGCGAGTGATTATAATTTATTATCGCTGTTTTCTAGCTGCTCTAAAACCATTTTTGACATAAAGGGACACTTTTGGTTGCTATGGACAATATACAGTTTGCAGGCAGAAAGAACAGTTTTTATTATATAAAAGAACATGTAGGGCACTGGGCAGACCACTAGGGACAAGGGGGGGTGTGCATTTTTTACATACAGTACTATAATCTATAGGATTACAGTATACTGTATGTATTGTGTTTGTTTACCTTTTTGAATTTGGCGCCGTTCTCCGCCCACGTGCGTCGTAACGTCGCAGGGAACGGAGGCACACGGGGACACTGTGAATCGAGCGAGGAGGACCCGCTCGCTCACACAGCGGGGTGACATCGCTGGATCCAGGGACAAGGTAAGTATACCAAGCCTGTGGATTCAGCGAGAAGGTAAGCCGCGCCGCTGCACGCTCTGCACATCTACCCCAGAGCGTGACTCGGGGATACCGATCCCAACATGAAAAAACCACCCCGAGTCACGCTCGGGGATACCGCCAAGGAGGTTAATGAAGGTACAACATTTAGCAACTTTTTGCTACACTTAGAGGCGCCTCTCTTCTCTTTTATACTCTGTGGATGGACATTTTATGGTTACACAACTTATCACATTGCTATAATCTTTTTATATGGACTATAAACTGAAGGACCTATGAATAAATGGTTGTGGAACAAATCATTTGAGTATCCATTATTTCTTATAGGGAAATTCGCTTTGATATACAAGTGCTTTGGATTACAAGCATGTTTTCGGGAACTAATTATGCTCGCAATCCAAGGTTTTACTGTACCTGGATATACAATTTAAGGCAACATGGTGCAATGCACAATAAAAGTACTATTTTTTTAGAATCATCATATATGTGTGTTGCGGTGCAATACAGCACAGCCAGGTTTTCTGTATGTGTGTTGGCCCATTATGCACAATAAACGGCAAAACACATCCACTCACACATTACTATGCATTGCGATGATGTGCATTAACATGGGCTTTACCACTCATTACTGAAACGGTGTGAATGCACCCTCCTCAAGCTAGAGCTCTTTTTCAAAAATCTTAATTGTGGTTACTGAACAGATGCTCTCCATGTCTAATTCATGATCCCACTGCATGTTTACCAAAACCATGCAACCAACCTTTTAGCTGCGTTTATTGTGCTATTAGTGATGAACGCATCTTCACCACAAGGCATACAACTCGATGTGAAATATCTAATCACATGACCACCAGATTGGGATCTTCTGACTTGTGAACGTCTGGCTGGTAGTGGATGCTAACATGACTGTGCAGAAGTCCTTATTTACAGCTTACTGTATTTTTAAGGTGGCCATAGATAAATGGAAATTCGGCCGCAGTGTGGATTTGATTTAAATCAAAATTTAAATCACTAGTAAAAAGGCTTGATTTAAATTATAATTTTTAAAGAGCAACTGTCATCTCTGTCCCACAGCGGCTCCTCCTCTGACTCAGTTGGCTCCTTCTCTCACCCTCTGTTGGCTCCTCCTCTGACTCTCTGTTGGCTCCTCCTCTGACTCTCTGTTGGCTCCTCCACTGACTCTCTGTTGGCTCCTCCTCTGACTCTCTGTTGGCTCCTCCTCTGACTCTCTGTTGGCTCCTCCTCTGACTCTCTGTTGGCTCCTTCTCTCACCCTCTGTTGGCTCCTCCTCTGACTCGCTGTTGGCTCCTCCTCTGACTCACTGTTGGCTCCTCCTCTGACCCTCTGTTGGCTCCTCCTCTGACCCGCTGTTGACTCACTGACAGTTCCATTCACTTTAATGGGACGTCTGGCTGGTAGTGGATGCTAACATGACTGTGCAGAAGTCCTTATTTACAGCTTACTGTATTTTTAAGGTGGCCATAGATAAATGGAAATTCGGTCGCAGTGTGGATTTGATTTAAATCAAGTTGATTTAAATCACGATTTAAATCACTAGTAAAAAGGCTTGATTTAAATCGACTCGATTTAAATTTATAATTTTTAAAGAGCAACTGTCATCTCTGTCCCACAGCGGCTCCTCCTCTGACTCTGTTGGCTCCTCCTCTCACCCTCTGTTGGCTCCTCCTCTGACTCTCTGTTGGCTCCTCCTCTGACTCTCTGTTGGCTCCTCCTCTGACTCTATGTTGGCTCCTCCTCTGACTCTCTGTTGACTCCTCCTCTGACTCTCTGTTGGCTCCTCCTCTGACTCTCTGTTGGCTCCTCCTCTCACCCTCTGTTGGCTCCTCCTCTGACTCTGTTGGCTCCTCCTCTGACCCTCTGTTGGCTCCTCCTCTGACCCGCTGTTGACTCACTGACCGTTCCATTCACTTTAATGGGACAGCTGGTGACACAACAAGGTGAGGGACATGGGAGCAGCAGGTGAGTGGATGCCCGCTAACAGGCGTTGCAATGATGAATCTGAAATGACAGGTGCTCTTTAAATGCAAGCACTTATTCTTGCTGGTAGTTAGAATCTTTAAAACGGAGGTTCCGCGGTCCCTCGTTTTTTTTTTTTTTAACATTGCATTGAATGTTGTTTCAGTTACAATGCTAGTACTCACGTGTTTGACACTTTTACTCATCCCCAGTCTGATGTCTTAGTAAATAATACGTTTTAAAAAATGATGCAGGACTTTGCCATTTTGCTTGTGGGCATTGTAAAGCCCACAGGCACACACTTCTGGGAAGCGTGAATACCCTCGTCACGTGACCGGCTTGATGAGTCACGCGACAAGTGAAATCCTGTGAGATTTCGATGGTCAGCGTTGTGATTGGTCTCCTGGGAAGCATGACACTGTGCTCCCAGGAGACATTGCGGACACCTCCCAGCTGGGGAAGAGAAAAGATACGCCCACTCCAGCGGGAGGGATACCCGGAAGTCTCAATAAATACTCCTGATTCACGGTATTTAAAATCCACACAAAAAAAAAAATAATAGCCATATGTATATGTATATTACCCATAGATCTGGATAAGCCAATGTTTATATTTAGGGTGAACCTCCGCTTTAATATTTTCAAACAAAATGAAGGTTTCCAAGTTAGAATAATTAACTGTCAGGTCAGTAAAGCTGCGATATCGGAACCGATTCAATCATACAGTTTGAAGTGTACATAGATTTACAAAACAATCATAAAGTTTGTAGTGTACATAGATTTACAAAACAATGGGATAAAGGAATATTCCTGAACTTTGATTTATTTCATGGTTACTGTGACATTGTGTTAATGCTTCAATGCATTTTTCTTATTATTATTTACATTTATATCCCCCCTGTTTGGCCGATTGATCAGGGATCGGTGAATTTCTATCCATGACCGTTCGAGCTAGATAGACGTCAATCTAATAATTGGCTTCTCTCAAACAGGAAAGTTGGAAAATTATCATTCGATCGGTGCTGCAGCGGTAATCATTGTAGTCTGGGAGCGGCTGTAATAAAATAGTAGGGAGGATTCCAACCATCGATTGTGTGGATGGTGGAATCTGTTTGGAAATTAGCTGGCTGATCCAAAAAAAAAAACATCCTTCTATGGCCAGCTTTATTGACTCAGGCCTCGTACACACGACCGAGTTTCTCTGCAAAAAAACAGCCAGAAACTTGCTGGGAGATATTTTTTTGCCGAGGAAACCGGTCGTGTGTACATTTTCGTCGAGGAAACTGTCGAGAAACTCGACGAGCCAAAAAGAGAGCGAGTTCTCTATTTCCTTGACAGGAATGGAGAAAATTGGCCTGTCGAGTTTCTCGACAGCCTAACAAGGAACTCGACGAGGAAAACCATGTGTTTCGCCCGTCGAGTTTCTCGGTCGTGTGTACGAGGCCTCAGACTAATAAGCATGGGATGACAGCCAGGCAACTGGCATTTGCAGAATAAGAAATTAGCAGTGGCTGTCTCCATATTTCTCCCACAAAGGGTTCTCTTTAAGTGGAGATTAGCCTCACAAGAAGTCCTACAGATTGAAAAGAATTATTTTTTTTTTGTTAAATCGGGAGTTCACCCTAAAAAAATGTTTTAACATTAGATTGAGGCTCATTTTGTGAAGGGGAATCGGGTAGTATTTTTAAAATCGAAGCCGTACTTACCGTTTTAGAGAGCGATCTTCTCCGCAGCTTCCGGGTATGGTCTTCGGGACTGGGCGTTCCTATTTGATTGACAGGCTTCCGACGGTCGCATCTACCGCGTCACGAGTAGCCGAAAGAAGCCGAACGTCGGCGCGGCTCTATACGGCGCCTGCGCACCGACGTTCGGCTACTTTCGGAAAATCGTGACGCGATAGATGCGACCGTCGGAAGCCTGTCGGAAGCCTGTCAATCAAATAGGAACGCCCAGTCCCGAAGACCATACCCGGAAGCGGCGGAGAAGATCGCTCTCTAAAACGGTAAGTACTGCTTCGATTTTAAAAATTCTACCCGATTCCCCTTCACAAAATGAGCATGAATCTAATGTTAAAAATTTTCATTTCCGGGTGAACCTCCACTTTAAAGATCTCCATAAATGATAGATGAGTCTCCCAGTCCAGCCATTTCCAGACAAGCAGGGAATCAATGTCCGTCTTTGGGAATTCAGTAGACATCCCCGGCCAAGATTCCCTGGCAGAAGAATCAATAGGTTGAATTGCTCACAAAATGTTGCCAACACTTTCAGCGCTAAGAGGCCCTCTGCAGTGAGACGCAGGAAGGCAGCGGCAACACTGGGTGGATGCGACCCTCCTCAGATGGGGTAATCCAAAGGGACACTAACAAGACAAACACACAGGAATGTGCAGACACCTAGTACATTACCAATATACATTTATTTAATAAAAATTGATTTAAAAAATGGATAATCACAATATGGCAACTACAAATTTGCCATAGGACACACGTGTGCCATTAACATCAAGGGGTGTGTATCTGATGCGTTTTTGGGGTGCGCCCCCTTCCTCAGAGCAGTGATGGCCACCCCCGATTGCGGGCATGAGAGCCAGAATGGGGATTTGTGTATGTAAACACAAAAATCCCTGTTCTGACAGGGGAGGAGAGACAGATTGTCTGTTACTACTACGTAGGAACAGCGATCTGTCTCCTCTAGCCTGTCCCATCCCCCCACAGTTAGAAACACACCTAGGGAACACATATAACCCCTTGATTGCCGAGTACTGAGTGATCGTCTTTTCCTGGTGATTAGGAACAGCAGTCCCTCTCTACTCCCATCCCCCCACAGTTAGAAACACCTCCCAGCCCCGAGGGATTTCACACTGGAATGGTGCACTAGCAGGACGGGAAAAAAAGTCCTGCTAGCCGCATCTTTGGAGCGGTGAAGGAGCGGAGAGGCGCATTGCGGGCGGTTTTAACCTTTTCTTGGCCGCCAGCAGGGAGGTAAAACCACCCTGCTAGCGGCCAAATAGAGCTGCGAAATTAGCGGTAAAGCCCCGCAAAAGATAGTGGCGCTTTACCGCCATCGCACCTCCCGTTCCAGTGTGAAAGGTGCCTTGCTGCTAATTTAGGGGCGCTAGCGGCCGAGAAAGGGTTAAAATCGGCCGCAATTGCCGGCGGTATAGCAGCGCTGTCCCATTGATTTCAATGGGCGGGAACGGTGAAGGAGCGGTATACACACCGCTCCAAAGATGCGGCTAGCAGGACTTTTTTTCCCGTCCTGCTAGCGCACCGCTCCAGTGTGAAAGCCCTCGGGGCAGCTGTTTAGGGTCGGATTGCAGGCGCTATTTTTTAGTGCAATAGCGCGTGCAAAACGCTCCAGTGTGAAAGGGGTCTTATACATCTATGTGTGCATGGACACACGGGGGTTGATTTACTAAAAGCACTCTGCAAGTGCAGTTGCTCCAGAGCTTAGTAAATGAGGGAAGGTTCTGCGGTTTTCCATCATCCAATCGCGAGCATGTGATTGGGTATTCTTTGCAAAGTGAAGCGTCACCTAATTTACTAGCATCTACAGCAGGGGTGCCCAACCTTTTGAAGAGCAAGGGCCACTTAAGCGACTTGGTAAATGGTCGCAGGCCACAATGAGTGGAGCGGGTGGATGGCAGCCCACTCGACTCTATAGAGCCCACTCTACTCTCAGCACCCCAAACTCGCAGGTAATAGAAGTCTATGGCCCAGATTCTCATACATTAGCGTTGCTCCTGGGCAGCGTAATGTATGAGCTCTACGTTTCACCGCCGCAGGTCTACAGGTTTAAATCCTGATTCTCAGAACACTTACCTGTAAACTTGCGGCGGTGTAGCGTTAGATTGCTCGGCGCAAGCCCGCCCAATTCAAATGGGGCGGGCACCATTTAAATTAGGCGCGCTCCCGCGCCGAGCGTACTGCGCATGCTCCGTCGGGTAAATTACCCGACGTGCATTGCGCTAAATGACGTCGCCCCAACGTCATTTGCCTAGATGTATACGTAAATGGCGTCCAGCGCAATTCACGGACATCTTACGCAAACTACGTAATTTTTATTCAATTCGACGCGGGAACGACGGCCATAGTTAACATTGGTTGCGCCTGCTAATTAGCAGGGGCAACCTTACGCGTCGGGTACGCTACGCAAACGACGTTAATTCGCTGCGTCGACCTCGCGTATGTTCGGGAATCGCCGTACTTACCTCATTTGCATAGACGACGGGGAAAAGCGACGATGCGACACCTAGCGGCGGGAAAAAAAATTACTTTTAAGATCTGACAGCGTAACAGCCTTACGCTTGTCAGATCTAATGGGTACCTATGCGCAACTGATTCTGAGAATCAGTCGCATAGATACCCGGGGCCAGATGAGGTGTTACGACGGCGCTAATGGTGTTGCGCCGTCGTAACGCCTTTGAGAATCTGGCCCATAGTCTCAGTGCAGGTAACCAACAGGAGTACTTCTCTGTACCTGTGGATCAATTTAAATGCAGCCCGGTAACCACTGCAGAACAGATATGCCCATATATACACACACTGTAATTTTAGTAATAAAAACTTACTTGGCTCCCCTGCGCGAGAGCACTTAATATAACGACGGATCTCGCACAGGCCACTCGGGGCACTCGCCCCTGACTCCCGTGCGCGTGCCCGGCGGGCGCGATCGCTGCCGGGCACACGCGATCGCTCGTTACAGAGCGGGGACCGGGAGCTGTGTGTGTAAACACACAGCTCCCGGTCATGTCAGGGAGAGAAATGCTGATCTTCTGTTCATACAATGTATGAACAGAAGATCAGTCATTTCCCCTAGTGAGGCCACACCCCCCTACAGTTAGAACACACCCAGGGAACATACTTAACCCCTTCCCCGCCCCCTAGTGTTAACCCCTTCACTGCCAGTGGCATTTTTATAGTAATCCAATGAATTTTTATTGCACTGATCGCTATAAAAATGCCAATGGTCCCAAAAATGTGTCAAAAGTGTCCGCCATAATGTCGCAGTACCGAAAAAAAATCGATGACCGCCGCCATTACTAGTAAAAACAAAATATTAATAAAAATGCCATAAAAATACCCCCTATTTTGTAAACGCTATAACTTTTGCGCAAACCAATCAATAAACGCTTATTGCGATTTTTTTTTAAAGAAAAATATGTAGAAGAATATGTATGGGGGATATTTATTATAGCAAAAAGTAAAAAATATTCATTTTTTTCAAAATTGTCGCTCTATTTTTGTTTATAGCACAAAAACTAAAAACCGCAGAGGTGATCAAATACCACCAAAAGAAAGCTCTATTTGTGGAAAAAAAAGGACGTCAACTTTGTTTGGGAGCCACGTCGCAGGACCGCGCAATTGTCAGTTAAAGCGACGCAGTTACCTGGTTGATCCTGCCAGTAGCATATGCTTGTCTCAAAGATTAAGCCATGCACGTGTAAGTACACACGGCCGGTACAGTGAAATTTAAAAAGTGCTCTGGTCTTTCACCAGCAATATGGTTCCGGGGGTTAAGTGGTTAATAACAGTATTCTATTCTATTTTATTCCATCCCAGAGCAGGAGGTCGTGGGCCACATCAGAGGGCTCTGCGGGCCACTGGTTGTTGGGCACACCTGGGGCCAGATTCACAAAGAGATACGACGGTGTATCTACAGATACACCATCGTATCTCTGACTTACACTGGTCCTATCTATGCGCCTGATTCATAGAATCAGATACGCATAGATAGGACTAAGATCTGACAGTGTTACACTGTGTTACACTGTCGGATCTTTTTTTAAATTTAAAAATGGCGCCGGGGGCGTTCCCGCTGATTTACGATAAATAATATGTAAATCAGCGAGATACGCAAATTCACGAACGTACGCGGACCCGACGCAGTGTTCTTACGTCGTTTCCGTAGCGGTTTTCCGTCGTATACTTACCCCTTCTTTTATCAGGCGCAGCCAATGTTAAGTATAGCCGGCGTTCCTGCGTCGAATTTGAATTTTCCTACGCCGTTTGCGTACGCCGATTCACGAACACGCGCGCCGCAAGTCCCGCTCACGTCGCAACCACTGACGTCCTAGTGACGTCAGTGGGAGCAATGCACGCCGGGAAATTCTACGGACGACGCATGCGCATTTAAATCGGCGCGGGAACGCGCCTGATTTAAATATGACACTCCCCTAGCCGCGGAATTTGAAATTCCGCTGGGGGATTTAGGATCCGCCGTCGCAAGTTTGGAGGTAAGTGGTTTGTGAATTAGCCACTTGCCTCCTAAACTTGCGGGAGCGGATCTTAATTCACGTAGAACGAGCGGATCTATAGATCCGCTGAGCTACGTGAATCTGGCCCCTAATCTACAGCAACTGCACTTGCAGAGTGCAAAGTCTATTTACCTTTAGTAAATCAACCCCATAGGCTAACATAGAGGCGCTTTTACAGGTCGAAAAAAACAAAAAAAAACAAACACCAAACGCTTGTAAAAAGAAGCGTCTTTTTAAGTCCTCATGTGCATGAGCCCTTGGGATTAAATTATTGTTACAGATATCCAATTTTTAAATCATTTTTTTCCTCCACAGCTTTTTCTTGCTCCCTCCTTTCTATTTTCATGTGTGTTTTCCATTCCACTCCCTTCTCTCCTCCTCTATCCCTCCTCTCTTCCTCCCTGTTCCCCCTCCTCCTAAAGATGCGATTCCGCCTTACAGCCCTTTCGGGTTCCCTCATTCGTTAGCACTGTCCCATAGGTCTCAATTAGTTGCTATGGAGATGCTTTTTGAATGGGGAAGGGGGGGTGGTGCCGGGGGAAGGGTTCCAAGCAGCTAAAATTACAGAGGGTGAAGAAAATGACTGAAAAAGCTGTGAGAAGGGGCTGAGCCCTGCCAGGAGAGGAGGAGAAGGAAGCTCTCTGACTGAGTTCCTGGATTCCCAGCACTGCTAAGGATTCCTGGGAAGATTTTGGGACAGGAGCCAAAGTCCCCCATATCCTGTCCCTGTCAGATTTCTGACACCGGAGGAGCCTGGCGGCGGAGCTCACAAGTCTGTCAAGGGACTCATGCTTACGGTAACTGTTTTGGAATTTCTGATTTTTGTATGGGAAGATCTATGGAAGTTGCAGCTGAAACCGCTTGGCATTCTCCGAAGACTTCCTGAGCAGATCTCCAAGTCTTTTTATGGAGTATCCAAGTGTGCATAAAAGGACTAAAACACATGCTTATAGCCTCAGGTGAAGAGTAGACCCAGCAGGGGGGGGGGGGGGACACCGGGAGGTGATCCTATCCCATCAACTTTTGTGACCTGAAGATTCAGACCAATACAGATCTGCTGCCGTGAGGACCGTTAATGGAATCATGTAGGTGCCATGAAAATTGAGTCTTAGGTCCTTTGAGGATATAGCGAATATTTATTCAGTACATTTATGCCTAGGGTAAGGATGTTCAGGTGCTCTCCAGAAACCGGTCGTTGCCTCTTGGATTACCTTTTACGTTTTTTTTTTGGATGAGTGAATAGCATGTGAATACATTTTCCCAGTACTGACGAGCTAGGATATTTTCGAATCTCATTCTTCCATTGCATCTTCAAAATATGGACCTCCGAACAGGTTAGCGGAAGTCTTCAGATGGGTGAATGCCGTAGTTTATGTTTTGCTACTATTTACCAGTGCTGACAAATTTTGGATATTTCTCGATTCTGTTCTTCCATTGCTTCTCCAAAATATGGACCTCCGAACAGGTTAGCGGAAGTCTTCGAATGGGTGAATGGCGTAGTTTATATTTTGCTATTTCCCAGTACTGACAAATTTTGGATATTTCTCGATTCTGTTCTTCCATTGCTTCTCCAAAATATGGACTTCCGAATAGGTTGACGGAAAACCTTTGGATAGTTGAATGGCGTAGTTCATGTGTTGCTACTATTTCCAAGTACTGACAAGTTTGGACATTTCTGGATTCTGATGTCCCATTGCTTCTCCAAAATATGGACCTCCGAACAGGTTAGCGGAAGTCTTTGTATGGGTGAATGCCGTAGTTCATGTTTTGCTACTATTTCCAAGTACTGACAAATTTTGGATATTTCTCGATTCTGTTCTTCCATTGCTTCTCCAAAATATGGACCTACGAACAGGTTGACGGAAACCTTTGGATGGGTGAATGACGTAGTTCATGTTTTGCTACTATTTCCCAGTGCTGGAAAACGTTGGATATTTCAGAATTCTGTTCTTCCATATCTTCTCCAAAATATGGACCTACGAACAGGTTAGCTGAAGTCTTTGGAGTTTGGTTTGAGCTACCTTGGACAGAGATCCGTCATTCAACATCCACACCTGTTGCTACTCGTAGAGCATCATGTACATGGATAAAAGTACTCTGAGAGGTAAGACGGTTACAGTTGTACTGTGCTGATATCTCACATCTGTGTGAGTTGAAGCCCATTTTCGGGCACCAGATTTCGTATTCTATTCTGTTTATTCACACCTGGGCGATGTGCTGTCACTCAACGCGCTCAGAAAAAGTACAGGAGCTCTTTGGGCATGATGGCACCTTTTGGACCCCAATAGGTGCGCCTGAAAAACCTATGTAAGTGCACAGATTCTACTCCTAATAACAGTCTCCCCCTCCTATTACCTGGTTTCCATTGGCTAAAACAAAACCGCTCAAGCCTGAAAATGCGCACAAAAAAAAAAGCTACACAATTGCATAACCACGCTTATGTTAAAATGTGACTCCAGGCTAATGAGTCCACGGGGAATCCCAACAACAGTCACAAGAAAGATATTAACATCCAAGCACGTTCCTGCGCATATCGCACAATGCACACCTCTCTTTGGTATCGTGGTTTATGGCTTGTGATACAGTAAAACCTTGGTTTGAGAGTAACTTGGTTTGAGAGCGTTTTGCAAGGTAAGCAAAATGTTTTAATACATTTTGCCTTGATATACAAGCGATGTCTTGATATAAGAGTAGCGCCATGTCACAACTGAGTATAAAAAAAGAAGAGAGGAGCTTCTAAGTCAGAGGTCCTCAAACTACGGCCCTCCAGTTGTTCGGGAACTACAATTCCCATCATGCCTAGTCATGTCTGTGAATGTCAGAGTTTCACAAAGCCTCATGGGAGGTGTAGTTCCGCAACAGCTGGAGGGCCGTAGTTTAAAGATCCCTGCTCTAAGGCTGCATTCACACCTGAGCGTAGCGTTTTTGGTAGTTTTTTTCCGGGGGTTTTGACGTGCGTTTTGTCGCGCGTATTCGTGCGTTTGCATACAGCGTTGTCCGACGTTTTTGAACTTCGACGTTTTTTATTTTAGCCAATAGGAAAAATTATCATCTTTTCATCACTTGTTGCTATGTTTGTAGATTTTTTTACCTTCTGCATGGGTGAAATGTTCTATTGATCAAAGCGACAAAACTCTCGTTGTCGCGCTAGACGCTTGAATCGAGCGTTTCCATTACTTTCTATGGGAATACAAACGTTCTAAAACGCCCAAATCCGCCCAATTCGCGCACAAAAAAGGGTCCGGAACTTCAGGCGATCGGCGACAGGAGTTTTGGAGTGGAGATGTGAACCATCTCCATAGAGAATAATGTATTTTTTCCCCTCTAGCGTTTTGGAGCTTCACGCTTCAGGCGACAAAACGCTCAGGTGTGAATGCAGCCTAAGTGTAGCAATATGGTTACATTTAATGAAGGTACAACATTTAGCAACTTATTGCTACACTTATGCCGCGTACACACGATCGGTTCGTCTGATGAAAACGGACCGTTTTCATCAGACAAACCGATCGTGTGTGGGCCCCATCTGTTTTTTATCCATCGGTGAAAAAACTAGGAACTTGTTTTAAAATTATCTGATGGTTCAAAAACCGATCGTCTGTGGGCACATCCATCGGTTAAAAATCCATGCATGCTCAGAATCAAGTCGACGCATGCTCGGAAGCATTGAACTTCATTTTTCTCAGCACGTCGTTGTGTTTGACGTCACCGCGTTCTGACGCGATCGTTTTTTTAACCGATGGTGTGTAGGCAAGACTGAAAGTCAGCTTCATCGGATATCTGATGAAAAAATCCATCAGACCGTTTTCATCGGATGAACCGATCGTGTGTACGAGGCATTAGAGGTGCCTCTCTTCTCTTTTATACCCTGTAAAAAAAATGCTTTGATATACAAGTGCTTTGGATTAAAAGCATGTTTCTGGAACAAATTATGCTCGCAAACCAAGGTTTTTACTGTACTTGTAAGCCATATGGGCGATAGGAGCCTATAATAGAATATATAGCAAACAAATGTTAACATAAGTTTATTTCCAATTAGAATCGTTACTGTCAGTGCCTGAAATGTGATTGCATGTTTTAAAGACCGCCCATAGATATGACGCGGCAGTTGGAAGATCTGACCACCTCGCAATGATGATCGTGGCATCAACATAGACGCTCATTTGACTGAGCATACATGTTTATGCACAAGCAGACCCTCCTGGCGCTGGCTACATCTTTGGAAGAACAATAGTGATTGGCTGTGAAAATGACAATAATTCTAACAAGACTGGTCCACAAAGTGGTGTCTGCAGAGGTTTAAGAGGTTGTAAACTCTTGGAAAAAAATAAAACCTGTAAAACAAAGACATAATGAGCTAATATGCGTCACATACTAGCTCATTGTGAAATACTTACCTTAGAACAAAGCCCTCCAGCGGCGCCCGCACTAGGGTTGCCACTTTTTCTTCAAGCTAAACCCGAACACTTTAGCAGCACACAGCAAACTTTTTTTTTTGTATAGTATACACTATAGGATTGTAACAGACCTGCGACTCCTTTGGGCACTCCAAATAGAAAAGTAGTGCGGCGCCCTGTTCTGAGCCACATTCCTGCCTGAATAATGTGCCCGTGTTTCAGGCAGACTGAAATCTGGACACATGATTCAAAACCTGGACTGTCCGGGTAAATCCCGGACAGGTGGCAACCCTAGCCCGCACACCGTTGAAATGGCTGACATCTTCCCCGGTGTTTTTTCCGAGTTCACAGGCTCCGGCGCTGTGAGTGGCATGAGCCGTCAACGGTCACAGCAGAGGGCTCGGAAGGAACGATACGGGCAGCCATTCCTTTAGCACGCATGCGCCAGTGATTTCTCTGGCTGCATGTACAGTAAATATCTCCTAAACGGTGCAAGTTTAGGAGATATTTACTACCTATAGGTAAGCCTTATTATAGACTTGCCTATAGGTAAAAGGCAGTGGTGGAGTTTACTTCCTCTTTAAAGTGTTTGTAAACCCATTTTTATAACTTTATGCTACATGTTACCTGTAGCTACCCTGGATATCTCCTAAACCTGCATGGTTTAGGAGATATCCCCCTGTGTCTGCATGTGTCGAAGTGATCGGCACATGCGCACTGAAGCAATGGCACGTCGTGCCGCTGCTTCAGTTAGATGTGCCGTTACCGGCGTCTCCCGTGTGCATGCGTGGGAGTGGCATCATCCCGGCTCCGGCCAATCACAGCGACGGAGCCATGATATCCGGAAGTAAGCTCCGGGAGAGATGTCTGCGGCTGGAGGGGGGGGGGGGGGTCAAGGACTACTGCAGAGGCTTCGATCTAAGGTAAGTAATACATCATGAGCTAGTATGCTATGCATACTATCTCATTATGCCTTTGTCTTGCAGGGTTTTTTTTTTCGTTTTTTTTTTTAAGGGTTTACAACCACTTTAAGGCCACGTACACACGGTCGGTCCAAACCGATGAAAACGGACTGAAGGACCTTTTCATCAGTCCAAACAGATCTGGTGTGGGCCAGTCAGTCAGTTATCCTTCGGTCAAAAATTTTAGAACTTGCTTTAAAATTTAACCGATGGACGCCTAACCGATAGGTCAAAACCGATGGTTAGTATGCAAAAGCATCGGTTAAAAACCTGCGCATGCTCAGAATCAAGTCGACGTATGCTTGGAAGCATTGAACTTAATTTTTCTCAGCACGTCGTTGTGTTTTACGTCACCGCGTTCTGACACGATCGTTTTTTTTAACTGATGGTGTGTGGGCACATCAGACCATCAGTCAGCTTCATCGGTTAACCAATGAGAACGGTCCGAAAGAACCGTTCTCATCGGATGGACTGATCGTGTGTACAGGGCTTAAGGGGTTGATTTACTAAAAGCAAAGTTGCTCCAGGCTTCACTGTGCAAAGAATACCCAATCACGTGCCAGAAAAAAAAAAAAAACAACAGCATTTTCGCCTGCACATGATGAATTGGTGTCATTGAGAGGATTTGTGCCCCATCATTGGTATCATTGGGCAAAATTGTTGGCGTCATTGGAAGGAATTGCGCCCCATCATTGGTTTTATTGGGTCCAAATGTTGGGGTCATTGGGAGGGATTGTGTCCCATTGTTGATGTCAGTGGGCCAAACTATTGATGTTATTGGGAGGAATTGTGTCCCATCGTTGGTGTCATTGGGAGGATTCATTGACCGTCATTGGGCCAAATTGTTGGTGTCATTGGAAGGATTTGTGCCCCAAAATTGGTATCATTGGGCCCAATTGTTGGGGTCATTGGGAGTAATTGTGTCCCATTGTTGGTGTCGGTGGGCTCAACTGTTGGTGTTATTGGGAGCAATTGTGCCCCATCGTTGGTGTCAGTGGGACTAATTGTGCCCCATCGTGGGTGTCATTGGTGCCAATTTGTTGGTGTTATTTGGGTCATTGGGAGGAATTGTGCCCTTTCACTGGTGTTAGAGGGCCCCTGTAAAAAAAAACATTTTATTACATTTTACTACTTACAGTTTTGGTGTCTTGCCCGGCGGCCTCGTCCGGTCCCGCGTCCGTCTGCGGCCTCGGTGGTGTCCTCCCGGCTTCTCCCGCGCTGTCTCCGTGTCGAATCCCCGCTTCCCGCGCTCAGTTTGAAGCCTCCGCCGACATATACCGAGCGCAGTACACTCGGGTATATTCGGCCACGCTCGGCTTCTCACGCATAAACGTCACAGAGCGTGACTACGAGCGAAGCCGAGCCTGGCCGAATGTACCCGAGTGTACTGCGCTCGGTATATGTCGGCGCAGGCATTCAAACTAAGTGTGGGAAGCGGGTATCGGCGTATATCGCGCACCTACGATTTTGCCCTGATTTTCAGGGCAAAAAAGTGCACGGTATACGCCGATAAATACGGGGTCCCTATAAGCTAGTACATTGTTGGTTCACTTATCTTTTCCTTCCATTTCCCTTCTAAATGTTTTTTTTTCTTTGTCTGTTTTTTTCATTTCCTGTTCCTCCTCAGTAAGCTTGCCCCCATCATCCGAGCCGCTCTGTCTGGGGGTTAGTCAGCCAGAACAGCTTACTGAGGAGGAACAGGAAGTGAGAAATTCAGACAAAGAAAAAAAACATTTAGAAGGGAAATAGAAGGAAAAGGTAAGTGAACAAACAATGCACTAGATAAAGGGACTTATTTAGAAAATAAAAAACAAACTTTTACAACCCCTTTAATCTATTGATTACTTCATCTATGCTAAACCGCCTGAATGGAGGAATCTTCCCTGACGGCTGTTGTATTTTGACAGCCAGCAACCACAGCTGTCAGAATACCTGAACAGTGACCGCATCTGATTGGATATCGCTGCTGATCAGCTGACAGTTTTCCACTTCAATTTTCAGATCTTTTTAGTTTTGTCTTAAATTTTCAGATCAAAGGATTTCTGCCAGGAGAGTGCCAACAGGGCCACCCAGAGCTTCATGGACAGGTACCTGAAGTTAGCTGTGTGTATGGCCAGGCTCTCCATAGACATGACATGGCAGTTAGAAGATCTACAGAAGCTGTAGAATGATTGTAACAGCCACCCACACAAATATTGACTGAGCATGTATGTTTATGCAATGACAAAACAGCCCTGACATTGGGCTTATCACGGAGAACAGTAGCAACAAGCCATTCCATTCAAGACCATTAACATACCTCCCAACTTTCTGAGATGGGAAGGAGGGACACCTATCAGCAAAAGTATGCAGGCATAGGACACACCCCTTGCCACGCCCACTTAAAGGAGAATTGTACAAAAAAAGGATTGGTTAAACCCACAAGTGCTTTTTTTACCACTACTATTCCTTTATATTGGCTTTTGGAATTTACAAATGCGGCAGTTTAGAAATCAGATGAAAGGTTTAGCACTGGGAAACACTTTTTGATAGATAAAAAGTGCATTTTATATACATCTGTATAGATCAGAGCAAAATGAGGGACAAATGAGGAGGAAAGAGGGACATTGTCCCAAATCAGGGACAGTCCCTCGAAATCAGGGACAGTTGGGAGGTATGCATTAACTTCATCTACTTTTTCCTTTTCTGACAGTGAGTGTGCAATTATTTTCTGTGCTGCCTCAGCTCCCTACATACTGTACTTTTTGTTATATATCTGACAGAGGAGGAGTGAAAGCATAGGCGTGCGCACAGGGTGTGGCAGATGTGCCCAGGCACACCCTAATCACCCTGAGAAGCACAGATTTCCTCCTACTGCCCTGGCTCCCATCTTTCCCCCCGCAGCGCTGCCAGCTTTCCCCCTCTCCTATCGGCTGTTGCTGCTGGGATGTTTTAGGAGTGGGGAAGGGGCCAGTAAATATATAATTCACCAGCCCCTTCCTACTCTGAATGAACATAGTGAGTGATCGGTAGTGTGTGTTTGGTCTTTGGGGTGCACATCCTAATGCAATAGGCTGCGCACACCTATGAGTGAAAGGAAATACTATAATCCAGAGGTCCCCAACAAAGGGCCAGTTTACTGTCCTTCAGGCTTTAGGAGGGCTAGATTGTGACCAGTGGGAGTAGAAAATGCCCCAGCATCTGTAGAAGTGAACATTGCCCCATCATTGGTTTCAGTGGGAAGAATAGTGCCACATTGCTGGTATCAGTGGGAAGAATAGTGCCCTATCATTGGTGTTAGTGGGAGGAACAGTGCCCCATCATTTGTGTCAGTGGGAGGAACAGTGCCCTATCATTGGTGTTAGTGGGAGGACTAGTGCTCCATCATTGGTGTTAGTGGAAACGAATAGTGCCCTATCATTGGTGTTCGTGGGAGGAATAGTGTCCCATCATTGGTATCCGTGATAGGAATAGTGCTCCATCATTGGTGTCAGTGGGAACGAATAGTGCCCCATCATTGGTGTTAGTGGGAGGAATAGTGTCCCATCATTGGTGTTAGTGGCAAGAAGTGTTCTATCATTGGTGTTAGTGGAAAGAACAGTGAGCCATGACTAAGCACTAAATGTAAGTGCGAAACGCGTCGGCCATACTGTTTTTTGTTGGTTGCAGTGACTGTGTGTACGGTTGAAAAATAAAGACAACTTATTTTTAAGTGATTTTGGAGTGCGGCTGTCCAGTTTTCGTTCTTCTATTTGCTATCATCAGCATTGCCAGCACATTGGTGGTTCAACAGCCCTTGATTGCCTACGGGGCTCACCTGGAGCGTGAGAAATTTGTCTGAGTGCCCAATAATTGGTGTCAGTGGGAGGAATAGTGCATGCCCTATTATTGGTGTTCGTGGAAGGAATGATGCCCCATCACAGGTGTCATTGGGAGGAATAGTGCCCCATTGTTGGTATCATTAGGAGGAATAGTGCCCCATCATTGGTATCAGTGGGATGAATAGTTCCCCATCATTGGTGTAAGTGGGAGGAAAGGTGCCCCACCATTGATGTCATGGGAGGAATTGTGCCCCAAAGGCCAGATAAAGACCCCCCCCCCCCCCCAGCCACAGTTTTGAGACCCCCTGCTATAATGTGATTGACATTTGGGAGTCTGCTGGAGCTGCTGACATCACATTTAAGATGGCGGCACCCAGCAACAGCTGTCTCGGGGCATTTGAATGTCTACAACAAGGAGGCTTTTACAGGTAAATAACAAGCATACTGTATATAATGTGTTAAAAGCACACATAATAATCCAATGGGAGGATTGCTGGTGAAGGGAATGGGCTGGTGACGGGTCTGTTTAAACATGTGAGGACATACAATGGCCCAGATTCAATAAGATTTTCACGATATTTGCGTGGGAGCAGGGCAACGATTTTGCCCTGCGCCCACGCAAATATTTTGCGCTGCCCTCGATTCACGGAGCAGTAGCTCCGTGACTTGCGAGGGCGCGCCGTCAAATTTGCCCGGCGTAAGCGCGCGCAAGTTAAATGATCCCGCCGGCAGCGGGAATCATTTAAATTAGGCGTGCTCCCGCGCCGAGCGTACATCGCATGCTCCGTCGGGAAACTTTCCCGACGTGCATTGCGGCAAATGACGTCGCAAGGACGTCATTTGCTTCAAAGTGAACGTGAATGGCGTCCAGCGACATTCACGAAGCACTTACGCAAACGACGTAACATTTGAACGTCGCGACGCGGGAGCGGCGGTATACTTTAGCACAGGCTGACCCTTCTATTAGAAAAGGCAGCCTTGCGCTAAAGTAGCCGTACGGAAACTCCGTACCTGGCTTGCGCGGGGCCCCCGCAAGATTGTGAATCAGTGGTAGTATGCAATTTGCATACTACACGCTGATACACAATGGGAGCGGCCCCCGCAAGAATGCAGCCTAAAATCTGCGAGGCATAAGAGCCTTATGCCGCGCAGATTTTAGGCTGCAGCCGGTGTAACGAGGTTCCTGAATCAGGAGCACTCGTTACACCGGAGCAAGTAAGCAATTGCGCCGTGTAACTCATGGTTACACGGGCGCAATTGCTTCTTGAATCTGGGCCAATGTTTACAATCTTGGAATCTTTAGGTGAGATCAGAGCTTGAATGCCTTTTTAATGTACTGTGCGAACTCCGGGCAAATATTTTCCTCTCCTTTTTCCGCATTGGACCTTTGTTATTTTAAAAAAAAATTAAAAAAGGTGTAGCCGCTGTGATTTGCGCGCCAGGCAGCAAGGTTGAAGCAAGTTTAAATAATCTGCAGACGTCTCAGTCGGTTTTGAAAAGAAAATTACTCATCACTTGATTAATAATTAAGATGAGAGTTAATAATTAATGTAAAGCACAGCTGCAGACTTCTAAGCTTCTTACAGGGAGACGGCGGGTTTTACCATTATTGGTGCGCTGCCGAAATACTAATCTGACACACGACCCAACCCCCCACCCCGCCATTTTTCATCGATCCTCCCTACAAAGACTCCCTGCGGTACAGCAGACAAATCTATTAGTGAGTTTCATAGGGCTCTATTAACAAATCTCACAAGACAGATATACCCCAGACATCACATTTGACAAGGTTTTTCATTCGTTATATAGTCTGGGTTAGTTTAAATAAATTGATGGTATTCAGCAATTTCCTATGTTCAGCGACAGGATGGAGTGATGTCATTTTGCTCACAGTGTGATGATGTCATCAGCATCACAGATTCCCTCTACTGCCCTGGCTCCCATCTTTCCCCCTGCAGCGCTGCCAGCTTCCCTCCTCTCCTATCAGCTGTTGCTGTGGGAGATGTTTTAGAAGTGGGGAAGGGGCCAGTAAATATGTCATTTACTGGCCCCTTCCCTTTCCTTTTTATTTCAATTAAAATTTTTATTTAATGGTATACAGCAGATACAATAAAAGGGTAACTTCGCCAAAACATATATAGCTGGATTCAGGAAGAAGTGCCTAACGTTAGGCAGGCGTAGCGTATCTCCTATACGCTACGCCGCCGTAAGTTAGAGAGGCAAGTGCTGTATTCACAAAGCACTTGCGTCCTAAGTTACGGCGGCGTAGCGTAAATGTGCCAGCGTAAGCGCGCCTAATTCAAATTGTGAAGAAGAGGTAGGCGTGTTTTATGTAAATAAAGCATGACCCCGCGTAAATGAAGTTTTGAACGAACGGCGCATGCGCCGTCCGTGGACGTATCCCAGTGCGCATGCTCCAAATTACGCCGCAAAGACTCATTGGTTTCGACGTGAACGTAAATTACGCCCAGCCCCATTCACGGACGACTTACGCTAACGACGTAAAAATTTAAAAATTTGATGCGGTTCCGACGTCCATACTTAAAGCGGGGGTTCTCGCTAAAAATTAATTTTTTTCTAGCATGTCATTCAGCATAGTAGCGCGAGCTACAGTATGCCTTTATATATTTTTTTGGCGCCGTACTCACTGTTTAATTGCGTAGTAAAGTTTCAGACTCCCCGCGGGGAATGGGCGTTCCTATGCAGAGGGCTCGTGATTGACGGCCGGCTATGGCACGTCACGCTTGACGAAAATAGCCGAAATAGGTGTTTGCTCTTCACGGCGCCTGCGCAGTCAGCTCCGATGTCTGTGCGCAGGCGCCGTATAGCGCCGTGAAGAGCCGAGACCTACTCCAGCTATTTTCGTGAAGCGTGACGCGCCATAGCCGGCCATCAATCTGCATAGGAACGCCCATTCCCCGTGGGGAGTCTGAAACTTTACTACGCGATTAAACAGTGAGTACGGCGCCAAAACAAATATAAAGGCATACTGTAGCTCGCGCTACTATGCTGAATGACATGCTAGAAAGTTGTTTTTTAGGGTGAAACACCGCTTTAACATTGGCTGTGCCATCTTTTTGGTGGAATATCTTTAGGCCTGAAAACGCCTTACGTAAACGGCGTAAAAGCGTACGTTTGTGAATAGGCGTATCTCGTTGATTTACGCATTCTAGGCGTAAATCAGCGTACACGCCCCTATCGGCCGGCGTAAATAGACAGCTAAGATACGACGGCGCCAGCGGTCGTATCTTAGCTAGATTTAAGTGTATCTCAATTTGAGAATACACTTAAATATACGACGGCGCAGATTCAGAGTTAGGACGGCGTATCTACTGATACGCCGGCGTAACTCTACCTGAATCTGGCTAATAATCAGTAGACAACACCATTAGCATTACTAATACACCAGGGTATACTGTGGAAGGGTAGAGCACATACATGCGGTAACAATAAAAAAAAGAAAATAAAGAAATAATGCTGATAAAAGAGTGCCATGACCCTTCCAACTGGTCTACGTTAAAGGCAGTCTCTCCTTTCTAAAGCAAAAGAGAGATCAGCCAGATCATTGGGGGAAGTCTATAACGGTGTGTATTACTAGGTTCTGCGCACACCACTCTTTTATGTTATTTTTTCTAAATACATACAATCAAATAGAGGAGAGAGAGAGAGAGAAGAAAAAAAAAAGGGAGAGGGAAAAAAAAAAGGGGTGGGGAGGGGTTCTTCAGGACCGGAGGTGGGGTTACAAGGAAGCGGGAGCTGTGTCATCTCACGGGAGCCGGGGTCGTCAGGACCAATCAGACAGTAGGATTCACTGGCAACAGTCTTGGCTAGGCATATTTGAGGAATTTATCGGAGAAGCGGAATTGGACCCAATAAAACCATCTGGTCTTGTGTTCCTCCGTCTTATCTCGCAAAACCGAGGTCAAGTCTTCCATTTGAAGACACTGGGGCCAGATTCAGAAAGAGATATGACGGCGTATCTCCTGATACACCGTCGTATCTCTGAGTGCGCTCGGTCGTATCTATGCGCCTGATTCAGAGAATCAGTTACACATAGATATCCCTAAGATCCGACAGGTGTAGGTGTCGTATCTTAGGCTGCATTTTCAGGCTGGCCGCTAGGTGGCGCTTCCGTTTGTTTACGCGAGTAATATGCAAATGACTATTTACGTCGATTCAGAAACGAACGACCGCCCGGCGCTTTTTTTTTACGTCGTTTGCGTTCGGCTTTTTCCGGCGTAAGGTTACCCCTGCTATATGAGGGGTATGTTAGGCGTATCCTATGTTAAGTATGGCCGTCGTTCCCGCGCCGAGTTTTGAAATGTTTACGTCGTTTGCGTAAGTCGTTCGCGAATATGGCTGGACGTAATTTACGTTCACGTCGAAAGCAATGACGTTTTGCGGCGGATTTTCGAGCATGCGCACTGGGATGTTTTCACAAACGGCGCATGCGCCGTTAAAAAAAATAGTAAAATACGCAGGGTCAAGCCAAATTTAAATAAAACACGCCCCCAACATCCCCATTTGAATTAGGCGGGCTTACGCCGGCTCACATATGTTACGCCGCCGTAACTTAGGGCGCAAGTTCTTTCTGAATACGGAACTTGCGCCCAAAGTTACGGCGGCGTAACGTATCTAGAATACGTTACGCTGGCCGGACAGATACGCTCAGGTATCTGAATCCGACCCACTATGAGTGATCGGTAGTGTGTGTTTTGGGCTTTGGGGTGTACACCCTAATGCAATAGGCTGCGCACACCAACACATTTCCTTATGTTAGGGACCTCAAGACCCTTCCAGTGCGAGGAGGAATAAATAGAATGGTCTTTATATAAAGATATTAAGGGTTGATGCTCATATTCCTTACACTTATAGCAGGGGACAGGCCGGCCATAGAAGGTTTTTTTTTTTTCTTTGGGTTTGTTAGGTTGAGGAGGTAATGAGGTTGTCCTAGATATTGATTTGGGGAAGGGGAGGTTATAGAGGGGGAAAATAGAGGGATGAGTGGGTGGTACATTGATAGTAAAGAATACGATTAACGAGACCCAGAGGGATATCTGAAGATATCAAGATAAGGAGGACATAGGACCCAACTTGCCGGTACTGGAGGATATAGGCAGAGGTGGGCTATGTAAATGTGAGATTTGATGAGAAATAATCTGTATATATACATATATATATGTGTATATGGGATGGCAAATGATGCAATGCATTACCTGTACATCTCTTTCTTCTTTTGAAATACGAACAAAGAATATAAAAAAAACAAAAGGTTCAAATCTCGTCCGGTTCAGAAGGAACTGCCCGAGATTCAAAACCATGTATGGGCAAGCTGAATGTACCAAGCTGAGTGATCAATCAACTTGGGTACAACCAGCCTGCCCGGGGTCTTACATGCGATTATCACTAGTGACAGGTATAGCCGCTAGCAATAATCACTCTTCTCCCTGCAGACAGCTTCCCCCTGCCAGGAGAATACAATGACTCCGCAGGAGGGATTCTCTGTTAAAGGAACACTAAAGGTTCGATTTTTATTAGATCAATTGATTGCTGTAACCTAGAGCATTTAAATATCACTTACCTCGATTTTCCTTTTGACATCCAAAATACAGTAATCCAGGTTTGAAAATGCCATTTCCTGTTTCTTCTCTTCTTGCTTTCCACCAGCATCTGAGGCGTTTTGCATGGTGGAAAGCAGAATGTGCTCACCCCCTCCCTATGACTACAGCCCTGCGTGAAGATGCTCTCCTATCCCTCACAGGCATGGAGGCTAAGCCTAATGGGAACTGTAGTTCCCATTCGGCCGTGATGTGGCAAGAATGAATGCGCACCGCAAACCAGGAAGTCAGTGAGAATAACGATTCAGGAGTGACGGAGGTGAATAAAACGGCTCGATTTCAACAGGTATCAAACTAGTTATAATGCAAAACATTACTTTTTTACTTTATCAGCTACTGTCAGACTTTAATTTAAGAGGAAAATATTTTTGTCTTTACAACCCCTTTAACACTGTCTAAGCCATGGTTGCAGGAAAAAAAATTTGCACCGTATATGGCCGGTGTTCTGTCAATTTCTCCAACCCATCAGAAACTCCAACCACATCACTTCCGGTTTATGTAATTGGAGGTTTTTTATGAATTGGTGGTTGGTCACAACACCAACAACTAAATAGAGTCCGGTACAGGTAGATTAAGCAATTTTGAGAGTACAGCGGGTAACGAGGACAAAGTTGTCGCCGCCTTGGAGGTGGCCATTTTGTTGGCTAGAATCTCCGCTCATGATATCCTGCACTGGACGCTATTCGGTTGCCGATGTGGTGTCCAACCACCAATATGTCAAAAACTCAAATTACTGCTGTGTTTTTTTTTTTTTTTAAATAACTGTTTATTGAGTTTTCGTGTGAAAAAAAAGGGTTACATAATAAAGCCTCTGGGCATACCCCAGCTTAGACAACATACATTGTAACAGTCCTATAAGTTCTAATATATCTATTGAAACAACTACAACCTTGAACTACTTGTGTCATCAAATTGGAGGGATATGAAGAAGGATAATGGATCTTATGCTTCAAGTGACCACTTCAGGGAGAGATGCTGAGGTTGAGGATAAGGCATCTAGGTATTCCTTCAGATAACAGCAAAATTAGGTCTTCACCACTACAAGACATTTAGTTAAAGTGAACAACGGCTGGTGCTCAACATTTTTGGGGGTGCGCAAACAAACGAAAAAAAAACACATCAATTGCAGCCTCACTGTGCCCATCAATTGTCGCCACTGTGCCATTAAACGCAGCCACTGTGCCATTAATTGTCGCCACTGTGCCATCAAATGCTGCCACTGTGCCATTAATTGTCGCCACTGTGCCATCGAACGCAGCCACTGTGCCATTAATTGTCGCCACTGTGCCATCAATTGTCGCCACTGTGCCATCAAATGCTGCCACTGTGCCATGAATTGTCGCCACTGTGCCATTGAACGCAGCCACTGTGCCATTAATTGTCGCCACTGTGCCATCAATTGTCGCCACTGTGCCATCAAATGCTGCCACTGTGCCATTAATTGTCGCCACTGTGCCATCAAACGCAGCCACTGTGTCATCAATTGGCACCACTGTGCCATCAAACGCAGCCACTGTGCCATTAATTGTTGCCACTGTGCCATCAACCGCAGCCACTGTGCCATCAATTGTCACCGCTGTGCCAACAATTTTTAGGCTCTAATTGGCTTTTAAAAAAGGGTGGGCTCAGATAATATTCGTTATTGTCTTCCTGATTCTCCTCCTGGCCAATCAGGAAGCGGGTCCTGAGACCGGATTGGCCTAGAGGAGAAGCGACTGTATTGGCCGCAGAGGAGGAGACGCGGGGGGAAGCCGCCAAGCAGGAAACACGGAGCTGGAGACGCCGAGCAGGAGACACAGAGGAGACGCAGGCCCGCGACCTAGATCGGGTAAGTGCAGGGTTTGCCAATCGACTGAATGGGGGGGGGGGGGGCAATAGCCTGGAGCACTGACCAGTGTGTTCTGGCAGATGGGCTGTCCTCCTATTAGAACACAATAGCTCAGCGGGGGAGATTGCTGTACTAACATTAAATGGTTAGTACAGCAGCTCCCCCCGAGCTCTTCAGTTGTTTTTTCTGTTCAACCTGCTGGGTTGAATGTACAGAACTCGCTGGCCCAGATTCAGGTACATTTGCACGATATTTGCGGGGGAGCAGGGCAACGATTTTTCCCTGCGCCCCCGCAAATATTTTGCGCTGCCCTCGATTGACGGAGCAGTAGCTCCGTAAATTGCGAGGGCGCGCCGGCAAAATTGCCCGGCGTAAGCGCGCGCAATGTAAATGATCCCGCGCCGAGCGGACTTTCCCGACGTGCATTGCGGCAAAGGGCGTCCAGCGCCATTCACGAATCACTTACGCAAACGACGTGAAATTTAAATTGCTATACTTTAGCATTGGCTGCCCCTACTATTAGAAGGGGCAGCCTTGCGATAAAGTTGCCGTACGGAAACTCCGTACCTGGCTTGCGCAGGGCCCGCGCAAGTTTGTGAATCAGTGGTAGTATGCAATTTGCATACTACACGCTGACCACAATGGGAGCGCCCCCCTAGCGGCCCACGCAAGAATGCAGCCTAAAATCTGCGTGGCATAAGAGCCTTATGCCGCGCAGATTTTAGGCTGCAGTCGGTGTAACGAGGTTCCTGAATCTGGAGCACTCGTTACCCTGGAGCAAGTAAGCAATTGCGCAGTGTAACCTATGGTTGCCCGGGCGCAATTGCTTCTTGAATCTGGGCCGCTGTGTTTTGGGCTCTAAGAAATAACTTGGTGACCACTTGTAACCAAATGAATTCTGATGCGACTTTGGCAGGGACCAGCTGCGAATGCCTCTGACGTCAGAAGCGGTTAGCACACCTTCTGTAGGGGAAGCAGACAAGGAGGCAGGGAGCAGCAGATAAAGGATGTCGTGTGTCAGGGAACACACACACACAGCAGACTTCCTTCAGTGGAGAGAGGTGTGTGTGCTCTGCAATTAGTTCATGGCCGGGGGAACAAAGGTTAACATTTTAAACTATGTTGTGGTTTCTCAGCACTATGTTTCGACATGTTATTGTGCGTTTCCTTTCACCTGCATGGCATGCTGTTCTTTGTTCTGCCTTTCCTTTCTTTAATAAATATAGGACTTCTGTGGAATTTCCTATGTTCAATTGCTCACTACACACTTGCTGGATTTTGTTTTTGTAAAAAGAAAAAGAAAAAATAGCAGGAAATGTACTACCTAGTTATTAAAGTGGTTGTAAACCCATCTAAAAAAAAAAAACCCTGCAAGACAAAGGCATAATGAGCTAGTGTGCATCGCATACTACCTCAATATGAAATACTTATCTTGGATCAAAGCTGTTGCAGCGGTACCTGAACACCAATGTGACCGGCGACATGTCTCCCGGAGTTATTTCCAGGTTCGCAGGCTTCGGCACTGTGAATGGCCTGGAGCCGCAATGGCGGCACTCCTGCGAATGCCCGCGGGAGCCGCCGGCCACGGTGTTCTAACGATTTGTTCCCCGTGTCGAAAAGTGCCCGTGCATGCGCAGAATGGAAGGGCACTCCTTCTGAGTTGCCAATCGACTGGAGTGATGTCACCATAGCTCATGCGCACATCGCAGGAGAGTTTTTTCGATGGGAGATCCCATTTCATGGCCACAATTGAAAGGCAGCATTAAATTGTGGCAGAGAAATGGTATCTCCCATAGGTGTGCGCAAGGGGTGTGGCCGGTGTGCCTGGGCACACCCTAATCCTGAGGTTTGGAACCTGTCAATGGCGGGCAGGTGACAGGTAAACCGCAATCCTTTCTTGCTGGTCCTCAGAAACTGGACAGGAGAGGCAGCAGGGGTGGAATTTGGTGGAACCGATCTGTATTTCCCTCCTGCAGCAGCTGAAAGTAGGCTTCTCCTCCTCCTCCCTTTTGTTAACATTCAGTTGCCACAGGAGGAAAAAAGCAGCCTTGGGCCATTTTCACACGCATATGCAGAGCGGACGCGGACCTGCCATCCACCTGCTCGGCTCATTGTGGCCCACGACCAGTTAGCAAGTCGATTAAGTGACCCTCGTGCTTCAAAAGGTTGGGCACCCCTGGGTTAAGTAATAGATGCAAAATTGAGTGTCACTTTCATGAAAGTTGTGGATCTAAAAAAAAATATTTAAACAAAGTTGGAATTACATAAACATGTTAAAGTGGTTGTAAACCCAACCTAGGCTTACCTGTAGGTGCAAGATCTTGCACCTACAGGTAAGCCTAGATTAAGCCTTACCTGTAGGTGCAAGAAATATCTCCTAAACCTACACGGTTTAGGAGATATTTACAATTGAGACGAGCGCCGATGTCTACGGCGCATGCTTGCCGTAGACAACGGCGCAGGCGCACTGAGCGTGCCGTTTTTCTTAATGGCATGTGCGGGAGTGATGTCATCGCTGCTCCGGCCAATCACAGCGCTGGAGTGCCGATAACAGTAAGCAGCGACGATGGACGGGACGGAGTAGGACTTCGAGGGCTTCGATCACAGGTAAGTGACACATAATGAGCTAGTATGCTGTGCATACTAGCTCATTATGCCTTTACTTGCAGGGTTTTTTTTTTTTTTAAATGGAAGGGTTTACTTCCTCTTTAAGGCTCATATAAGATTTTAGTGACTGGGTTTACATATCCTTTTAGTTTGTGGTGCACTACACTGAAAATAATGTAGTGCTTTGATTGTATGCATCTTTTTATAAGTAAATAGTTAACATTTAAACAAACATTAAGTTGTAAAGAAAATGAGTTGTGGTAAAGTAGTTCACTTGCAGTCCATATTTTCCAAAAATAAGACTTTACAATCTGGGGGTTTTCGATTGTACAGTAAATAGCGTGCTTTGTTTGTATGAGATCATATTTTAGTGCGCGTCACTTCCTGTGATTGTTAATACTTTTATTGTCTAACAAGGGACAAAAATCTCCCCTCCTTATGTACATGTTTTCTTAATCAGAACCATAGAACAATATTTCTTGTATTGCTCAAGAGGAAAACTGTGGATTATTTCATTAAAACGTATAAAACATTTTTTTTTTCCAGTTTTGGAAAGAGAAAGAAAGGGTTACAATCAGTCAGGTTTTTTATTTTTTTTAATGTTTGTGTGTGTCCCCCTTGAGGAGATTCCTCTTTACTTCCTGTCCCCAAAACACAACAGGAAGTGAGGGCACTGATGATCAGTGTAAATGTCCGCTGTAACTGGAAAGCCAGTCACCAACCCCTGCAGTGCTGAGGAAAGGAAATGCCAATAACTGGCATAAGTTTACATGTAATCAGCTGTCATTGGACTGAGGCCGCGTACACACGGCCGAGAAACTCGACGGGCAAAACACATCGTTTTGCTCGTCGAGTTCCTTGTGAAGCCGCCGATGATCTCGGCGAGCCAAATTTCCCCATTCCCGTCAAGGAAATAGAGAACATGTTCTCCTTTTGGCCCGACGAGATCCTCGTCGGTTTCCTCGGCGAAAAGTGTACACACGACCGGTTTCCTCGGCAAAAAAAAAAACCCCAGCAAGCTTCTTGCTGTTTTTTGCCGAGAAACTCGGTCGTGTGTACGAGGCCTCAGCTGATCACATGGTAAAGAGCCTACGTCATTGGCTCTTTACCCTGATCAGTGATGCACAGTGTCTGAGGAACACCACTGATTGCTGAGCAGCATGATATGAAGGACGTCATATATATAACATCTAGTCAGGATGGTAAAGCCACCGCCCAGCCATCATTCTGCTATACGCCGGACGGAAAGCCGTTAAGTAAAAACCATATACAGTAAAACCTTGGATTGCAAGTATAATTCGTTCCGGAAACATGCTTGTAATCCAAATTCAAAGCAAATTTCCCCAACGGAAATAATGGAAACTCAGATGATTCGCTCCACAACCATTTCTTCACAAGTCCTTGAGTTTATAGTCCATATAAAAAGATTATAGCAATGTGATAGGTTGTATTACCATAAAATATCCATCCAGAAATGGAATCCTCCCCAAGGGGATTAGAAGAAAAATCCAGCAGGGGCCACAGAGTATAAAAGAGAAGAGAGGCGCCTGTAAGTGTAGCAATATGGTTACATTTAATGAAGGTACAACATTTAGCAACTCACATGGTTGATGATTAAAAGAGGCACATCTAAGTATGGAGGCATCCGGGGTAAAGCTGTCCACATAGACCGTCCTCCGCACTCTCACCGCTGCCAATCTGCAATCGTGACCGGGAAGACTACCCTGCAGTAGAGCGATCTGAAAGCGAGGCTTGAAGAGCTCATAGAGCGCAGAGTGGAAGGGAGGACGGTCTATGTGGACAGCTTTACCCCGGATCCTTGCATACTTAGATGTATCTGTTTTAATCATCAACCATGTGAGTTGCTAAATGTTGTACCTTCATTAACCTCCCTGGCGGTATGATTCTTTCAGAAAAAACATGCTAAAAGCGGTACCATTATTTGCAAGGAAATTTGGCGTTTTATATTGTAGGTCTGTAATTTTTAGAAATAACTCACTTAAATCTGACCAAACAAGATTCTAATAGGCATCCCGTGTATTACATTTTTTTAAAAACAAAATTATAAATTATAATATAATAAATAATTATAAATAATTATAACAAATAATAATATAATTATAATAAAAATTATTCAATAATGTAATCAAATCAAAATCACTGAAATTTGCTCAGTTGCAGAATTGTCGCTGTCATTACTTTTATTTTTTTATGACGAATTTCCCCACAAATCGCTATCGCACAATTCTGCAAGTGATTATAATTTATTATCGCTGTTTTTTAGCTGATCTAAAACTTGACATAAAGGGACACTTTTGGTTGCTATGGACAATCTACAGTTTGCAGGGAGAAAGAAACGTTTTTATTATATAAAATGACATGCAGGACACTGGGCAGACCACTAGGGACAGGGGGGGTGTGTTTTTTTTACATACAGTACTGTAATCTATAAGATTACAGATTACAGTATACTGTGTGTATAGTGTTTGTTTACGTTTTTGAATTTGGCGCCGTTCTCCGTCCCCGTGCGTCGTAACGTCGCAGGGAACGGAGATCGGCGTCACACGGAGGCACTATGTGAATCGAGCGAGGTCCCGCTCGCTCACACAGCGCGGTGGCATCGCTGGATCCAGGGACAAGGTAAGTAAAAAGTGCCTGTGGATCTAGCGAGGCAAGCCCGTGACTGACACGGGGTTACCGATAGTAGCAAGAAAATCTAACCCCGTGTCAGTCTCGGGAAGACCGCCAGGGAGGTTAAATGTAACCATATTACTACACTTAGGCCCCATACACACGACCGAACATGTCTGCTGAAACTGGTCCGCGGACCAGTTTCAGCAGACATGTTCGGTCGTCTGTACAGCCGAGCGGACAGGATTCCAGCGTACATTTGCCCGCCGGGCCTTTTTCCAGCGGGCAAATATTTCTAAACATGTTTAGAAACAGCCCGCTGGAATCCTGTCCGTCGGACATGTTCGGTCGTCTGTACAGACCTACCGTACATGTCCGAGCGGCCGCCATCCCTCGCATGTGTCGAATGACTTCGACGCATGCGTGAAAGCATTGAACTGGCAGGGCCGCGCACGTCGTCGCGGCGACGCCGCGTATCGAGTACGCGCGGATTTCTGTATGATGGTGTGTACAGCCATCATACAGGAATCTCCGGACGGACATGTACGGTGAAAACGGTCCGGCGGAACGGTTTCATCGTACATGTTTGCTCGTCTGTACGGGGCCTTAGAGGCACACTTTTATACTCAGTTGTGACATGACACTACTTATATGTCAAGACATCGCTTGTATATCAAGTCAAAATTTATAAAACAATTTTGCTTGTTTTGCGAAACACTGTCAGACCAAGTTACTCTCAATCCAAGGTTTTACTGTATTTAGGGCAAGATTCACGTAGAAGTGCGGCGGCGTAAGGTATCGTAGATACGTTACCCGCCGCAAGTTTTCATGGCAAGTGCCTGATTCACCAAGCACTTGCGTGAAAACTTACGCCGGCGGCCTCTGGCGTAAGCACGCGTAATTCAAAGGGGCGTGTGCCATTTAAATTAGGCGCGCTCCCGTGCCGGACCTACTGCGCATGCTCAGTTTTGAAATTCCCGCCTTCCCGAAATTCCTGCTTTGCGCGAAGTGACATAATTTTTTCGAACGGCGACGTGCGTAGCGTACTTCCCTAACTGTGTAAAGTTAGGGCACCTAAAACGATGACTAACTTTGCGACGGGAAACTAGACTAGCGGCGACGTAGCGAACGCGAAAAACCGCCGTGTATCGCCGTAACTACTAATTTGCATACCCAACGCTGGTTTACGACGCAAACTCCCCCCAGCGGCGGCTGCGGTATTGCATCCTAAGATCCGACAGTGTAAAACAATACACCTGTCGGATCTAAGGGCTATCTATGCGTAACTGATTCTATGAATAAGTCGCATAGATACTCTGAGAGATACGACGTCGTATCTCTGCTGTGAATCTGGCCCTTAGTTTCCAATATGCTTACATATACAAGGGAAGGATCCCACATCCATTCAAAGATGGCTGCCCCACAAGAGCTTTTGATAAAGTGCAGTGGGACAAAACATGTTGAGGAAGTGATGTCATCACAGGAAACAGAAGTACGTCACAGGAACAGGAAGTTGTGGTGTGGCCATCTTTGAATGGATGTGTGATCTTTCCTTTGTATATGTAAGCATATTGGAAAATAAATATGTTTTTACTTAAAAATATTACACTATTGGAAGCTCTTCTTTTTTTATGAGGTGTCACCAACTCTGGAGAAGGTATTGGAGAAGAGTAGAGTGGAGATCGGGTGCATTCTAGACTGATTGTGGTTTCAAGGCTTAGGAGGCTTCATTGTGGGGACACCTGGTGGTTGAAGATTGTTGTTGGTATAGTGTGAGATCACTACATGTTTATGTGAGCATAATAAATAGAGTGTGGGGAGCACGGTTTTGGTTTGATATTCTCATTCCATGATGGTTTTGTATGTCCATGAGGAATTATTGGACAGAAGGCATGACACGCAGTGGAGGGAAGTGGAGACAGTGACACTGGATTATTGTTGCGCACAAGTGTGATTAAACCCATTATACAAGAGAGGTCTCATTATCTCTGGAGCATTTTACAGTGATGACGAACCTTGACACTCCAGATGTTTTGGAACTACATTTCCCATGATGCTCATCTACACTGCAGAATGCATGAGCATCATGGGAAATGTAGTTCCAAAACATCTGGGGTGCCAAGGTTCACCATCACTGATTTAGGATATTAGCAAGAAGATCACTTTCATACCGGGCCTATTCTGGCACTTCTCTCCTACATGTAAACATCATCATTTTTTTGCTAGAAAATTACTCAGAACCCCCAAACATTATATATATTTTTTTCAGCAGACACCCTAGGGAAATAAAATGGTGGTCGTTTTTTTGGGGTAAAAAACTGTTTCATGAATTAAAAAAATAACAAAACAGTAGAGTTAGCCCAATTATTTTGTATAATGTGAAAGATGATGTTACGCCGAGTAAATAGACTAACATGTCATGCTTTAAAATTGTGCACACTCGTAGAATGGCGCCAAACTTTAGACGACGCTTTAATATTTTTTACAGGTTACAAGTTTAGAGTTACAGAGGAGGTCTAGTGCTAGAATTGTTGCTCTCGCTCTACCGCACGCAGCAATACCTCACTTTTACTGCTACGGGGTGGCCGGTGTATTGTCACATTCTGCTGCCTATCGTAGAATGCTGCGGAAGTCACGTGGCGGCCAACTGCGCATGCGTTCCAAACGCAAATGCGATGCGTTCCAATGGATTCACGACAGTACACACCAGTGAAACCTCGGTCGGCATCCAGGCTCTTTCCTTAACATCCCTGTGGATTGGAGGATGTTAAAAAAAGAGCCAGGAGGCCGAGCGAGCGAAGCGGAGCGAATCAGTTACGCATAGATATCCCTAAGATCCGACAGGTGTAATAGTTTTACACTGTCGGATCTTAGGATGGAGTTCGCGTCGTAAACCAGCGTCGGGTATGCAAATTAGCAGTTACGGAGATCCACGAAACTTTTTCCCGTCGTTACGTCGCCGCAAGTGTTAGTTTGCCGTCGCAAAGATAGGGCACCTTTTACAAAGTGTAAAATTACTACACCATGTAAAAGTATACCCGTCTTTCCCACGTCGCTTTTGAATTTTTAAAAAAAATAAAAAAATTCCCGGCGCAAGTCTTTTTTTCACGTCGCGATTCACAAAACGTTGGCGCGTCGTAATTTTTGCGCAAAGCACGTCGGGAAATTTGCATTGGGAGCATGCGCAGTACGTCTGGCGCGGGAGCGCGCCTAATTTAAATGGTACCCGCCCCATTTGAATTGGCCCGCCTTGCGCCGGACGGATTTAGGATACACCGCCGCAAATTTCCAGGTAAGCGCTTTGTGGATCGGGCACTTAGACAGAAAATTTGTGGCGGTGTAACCTAAATCGGTACGTTACGCTGCGCCCGGGCTACGTGAATCTGGCCCTATAACTTTTGCACAAATCAATCAATATACACCTACTGCAATTTTTTTTTACCAAAAATATGTAGCAGAATACATATTGGCCTAAGTTGATGATGAAATTAGATTTTTATTGGATATGTTTTATAGCAGAAAGTAAAAGATATATATAGTTTTTGTAGTTGTTGCTCTTCGCCCATGTGCTCTACAACATTACCCTCATCTTCTCCTGAGATCTCGTTGTTAAGAAATTAGATTTTCCAGTGCAGAACTGGAGAAGTAGCCTTCCCAGAGGGCACCTGTGAGGCTCCGTCTACACCACCAGTGCCTCTGAAGACTAGAAAGTGAAAATCCTTCAAGGCTACTTTCACACTGGGGGGGCATTAGTGGTAAAGCGCCGCTAATTCTAGCAACCGAGGACCGGGTCAAATGCGCCCAAAAAACGCCACTGCCCATTGATTTCAATGGCAGGGGCGGTTTAGGAGATATACACCGCTCCCGAATCACCCCAAAGATGCTTCTTGTGCTTGCAGGACTTTTTTTTACCAGTGTGAAAGCTGCAGAAGAGGCAGTTTACAGGCACTTTTCATGCGCTATTTTTAGTGCAAAAACGCCTGTAAAACACCTCAGTGTGAAAGTAGCCTAAAAGTACATAATAGCTAATATATTTAATTTATAAAAATGACTATAAAATATCACATCAGTATTCAGAGCTTCGTGCAGATGTGATTTTTAGTGAAGGCTGCATTCACACCTGAGCGTTTTGTCGCCTGAAGCGCGACGCTCAAATACGCTAGAGGGAAAAAAATACATTATACCCTATGAAGATGGTTCACATCTGCACGCCGATACGCCTGACGCTGAACGACTGAAGCTCAAACAATTTCCGGACCCTTTTTTGTCGCACGTATCGGGCGGTTTGGGCGTATTTGAGCGTTTCCATTTCCCATAGAAAGTAATGGAAACGCTCGATTCAAGCGACTTGCGCGACAACGAGCGTTTGCTACGGGGGTTTCGTCGCTTTAATCAATAGAACTTTTCACCCAGGCAGAAGATTAAAAAAAAACTACCAACATAGCAACAAGTGATTAAAAGATGATAATTTTTCCTATTGGCTAAAATAAAAAACGTTGAAGTACAAAAACGTCGGACGATGCTGTATGCAAACGCGCAAATAAGCATGAATACGCACGACAAAATGCCGGGAAAAAAACGACCGAACGACCGACACTCAGGTGTGAATGCAGCCTAAAGGTCCAATCTAAATGATGAATATATAAAATAAACAAATCCAGAAATAGAATGTGAGTATCTTACATATTATTTTCAGGGAAGACAGTATCTCAGGTATTTTTTTTATTCTTTATTGATTTTTTTTTTTAAAAAAAACAATCTCCCAAGCGTCACAGAGAATGTACTCATTAAGAATGAAGGAACGGCTGTCTGCAGCCAATACAAGCTACTTTTCAGTAAAAGAAAACACATAAAAAAAGTCAGTGCAAGAAACAATTTAAAACAAAACTAATACAAAAGGTTATAAAATGCAACATATGAAATAGAATAGTTCAATTCGATATACATTTTTCAGTTATTTGCATTCTTAAATTGTGCATACCACGAACCAGTGTAACTGGCTTCAGCCATGTTGTTAAGGCCCATAGCAGCCAATCAGAAATGATCTTTAACTAATCTGCCTCCAAATACTTGATTGCAATGGGCTACAGAAATGTACATTTACATGTAATGCTTTTGAAACTTTTTTTTTTATAAATCCTAAAGCGTACCTGTGACCTAAATAATCGCTGCGAAGTGAGCCGGAAGTGGGAGTGGGTACCTGTCAAAACCAGGTGCCTGCTCCCCCCTCCACCCCAAAAGGTGCCAAATTTGACAGCAGAAGGGGGGGGGGGCAGACACGTGGAGCTTCCCCTATTGAGTGGAGCGCAGCTTTATGTACACTTTTGCCTAAATCTGGCCATACATAGAGCACATTTTGAATGATTTTCCATGAACCAGCCAAAATGCGAGCTGTGGGTGGCCCTGTTGGCACCTTCTCCCACAACATCCTTTGAATAAAAAAAAAAACAAAGGAGCCCAGCGGCCGATGAGTGGGTCAGGTTCAGGTATTCTGAGAGATGTGGATTTTGGCTGACAGAATACTGTTGGATAAATATATACATGTTTAGCTTACCCTTAGATCAGAAGAGTGGAAGGGGAAAATGGTTCATAAACCATTCATTGACAGAACAAGATAAATCTTACAGTGTATGGCCAATTTAAATTTCATCCACTTCTAAAGGGATACAGACCCTGAAGCTTTTCCAGTGATCACAATGAGATCGCTCAGGGGGGGTACTATGAAGGCAGACCTTACCATCCAGATGTAAGTGTGAGGCAGGACATGGTAAGGTAAGAATCTGACAATTACCTAAAATCCCTACAGTGTATATAATTAACTTTTGAGCAGAGGCGGCTCTTTAATTAGGCGGTCGCCTAAGGCCTTGCAGTCACAGGGGCCTCGCGGCAGCCTAACTTACCCAATGCATTACCCCAGTTTTGAGGGACAGGGGACGTTAAGGCTGCTGTGCTCAGGCAGCATTAAGAGCCCAGCGTCCCTAACAACCAGTGAATATCGGTGACACCACCCCTTGTGACGTCAATGACCCAGCATGCTCTCAGTTAATGATGTCACAAGGGGGCGGGTTCACCAGGTGAAATCACTGGGTGGCACCTGCCCCTTAGTTATTAAAGAGCAGGATCTGGAGGGCTTCCAGATTCCGATAAGCCCCCTGCCCACAGACCTCCACAACCACCGGCCAGGGTTGTGGGGAAGAGGCTCTTGTCCTTGAATTATTTTTCCCATCATGGGCGAGAGTGGGGCCCCATGTCAAGTTTTGCCTAAGGCCTCACAAAGCCAAGAGCCGCCTCTGCTTTTGAGGTATTATGTTTTTTTTCTCAACAAAGCTGAAGTTACACCCAAATCATTTTTGAATTCAGTTTTGTGGCTACTTTGTAAACCAGTTGGATAGATCCTCCAAAAAAAACTGATTGTTGCATAAAAACATATATTTTTTTTTTCGCTGTGTGCAAGATCCAACGCCGTACCACTCTGCAGTCACCAGCAATAATACAATGTTAAGAGAATAAAAAGTGCAATTATACATTTATAACTGTTATTAAAAAATCTGAATAAGTAATCTCCCAAAAAAAATGAATGGTTCTACAACTTCACCCACCAATGAAAAGCTACGGACTCATACTGTATGTTTTTGTGAATTAGCGATAAAAGAAACAAAATATTAGACGAATAAAATAAAGAAAAAACACTGCAAGACAAAGGCATAAATAATGAGCTAGTATGCATAGCATACTAGCTCATTATGTAATACCTCAGATCGAAGCCCCTGCAGCTGTCCTCGTACACCGCTCGGGCGGCCAACATCTCTCCCGGGGGTTACCTCCGGGTATGGTGGCTCCGGCGCTGTAATTGGCCAGAGCCGCGATGACGTCACTCTCGCGTATGTGAGCGGGAGCCGCCAGTCACGGCACGGGCACCTTTAGGAACGGCACGATCGCTGTTGCTAAAGTGCGCCTGCGCTGTAGACATCGGCGCCCGTCATTTCTGTAAATATCTTCTAAACCGTGGAGGTTTAGGAGATATTTTGAGTACCTACAGGTAAGCCTTAATCTAGGCTTACCTGTAGGTAAAAGTGGTAGTAACGGGTCTGTGAGCCAACACTGCCTGTAACAATGGGGAAAAATGAAAGGTATAAACTAGGGATAGACAGCCATCCTTACTTCAGCTGTTGTGGGACTACAAGTCCATTGAGGCGTTGCAAGACTTTGAAAGCCACAGGCATGATTCCCAAGGGCAGGAGCATGATGAGATCCACCACAGCAGGAATGCCGAGGGTGCCTACCTTCATGCTGGGTTCACACTAGTGCAAATTGGATGTGGGTTTCGTGACTGGTTCTCTATGGAGCCAATTCACACATTTCCGCAGCAAATGGCTTCTATTTATTGAATTAAAAACAACTTTTTGATTGTAATTAATGCATGCTACAGAATGCCCCAAATTATATTACATTGATTACTTGTGATGACTTAAAGGGGTATGACATGCAATAATATAAGTATCCACCTTGACCTAACCTTTTCCTTTTTTTTGATAGATTATTATGAACACAGTATTGTGATTTTTTTATATATATATATATATATATATATATATATATATATATATATATATATATATATATATATATATATATATATATATATATATATATAGCAAAAATTAATTACAAAAATAATCATAGTAAACTTGTGTCATTAATATCAGTGCACACGGTTTTAAAGATAACTTAATTCCGTTTTTTTTTTGCTTTATGGAATTTGCATGAGCTGGAGTATTGGCAAAAGGTCCCCATTCACACCTGAGCGATTTCAAGCGCGTTTCCAAAAGAGCGATTCCGGGCTTGGCACTTAGATTTTCATGCGATTCTATTATGCCCACTCACATCTAGGCGATGTGCTATCACTTAACATTGTAAAATTACAGGGGTTTCGTTGGGCATGATGGCACATTTATGGCCCCTCTAATGGGAGTGCCTAAATATTGCGCAATTTTGTACCTAATAAACATCTCCTCCTGCTAGTAACCATTGAAAAATGTACAAAAACTATCTTGGGGAAGGTTAGACTTCCTGTCTGGTTTTTACTGCTATCTGGGGCTCGCTTCCTGTACTGGTGACAACATATTCACTCACAGGAAGTGAGACAGACAGAAATAAAATTATGGCAGGGGTTCATCCCCCATTCTACAAAAAAATAAGTAACATTCTAGTGAAAATGGGAATGGGTAAAACCTCTGTCTCCTTTAAGAGATACCTGGTGGCTGCCATGATGCTGGTTCTTTGACTTTCTAAGCCACTGAATTGGAGCAAGCATGCAGCGAATGAAGTCAGAACTCCTGATATGCATGTTGTTCCATGGGACCAGCATGAGAGTCAGGCAGCTGGTATTTTCAGGGCAATGTTCCTTTAAATGCTTACATGTAAGAACCCTTGGGAAGCTATGTCTTGGTGATATAGACATGGGTATCACAGCACACTACTGCCTTCTGGCACATGGGTCTGTGTTGGGGTCAAACAACAAATAAATACAACTCCCTTCCCTCACTGACCTATAGTTTCAATTTTTTCTCACTTCCTGTTCCTCCTCGGTAAGCTGTTCTGGCTGACTACCCCCCAGACGGATGATGGGGGCAAGCTTACTGAGAGGAAACAGGAAGTGAGAAATTCAGACAAAGAAAAAAAAACATTTAGAAGGGAAATGGAAGGAAAAGGTAAGTGAACCAACAATGCACTAGCTTATAGGAACCTATTTAGAAAATAAAAAACAAACCTTTACAACCCCTTTAATTTTAAGGTACCCAAGGCATATCAGATAGCTTCCAGGCTGTTATGCAACTGCATGTCTTAGTGTTACCAGCCCAGAAAACCGGTCTTTGAACAAGCAGGGACTGATCCTGGCATATACAGATAGTAGCCTAAGGAAATCTCTGTAGAGAAAGTGTACATTCCTGAACCTTTAAAACACACCATACTACATTTTACGGATCGACTGATATAGTTTTTTCGGTGCTGATACGATACTGACGACACCGATATTGTCCGCCGATATTCTGTACATTTAAAAAAAGAAAAAAAAAAGTACACTTTTTTATCAATGTTATTGCTGTCACAAGGAATGTAAACATTCCTTGTGACAGTAATAGGCAGTGACAGGTACTCTTTATGAAGGGATCGGGGGTCTATAAGACCCCAAAACCCTCCTCTGCACTTGACAGTATTTAAAATGTCAAGATGTGCATTTTTGAATACTTTATATTTTTTAAAACTGGCACCTTTAAGGCCCCATACAGACGAGCAAACATGTACGATGAAACCAGTCCGCCGGACCGTTTTCAGCGTACATGTCTGCCCGTAGATTCTGTATGATGGCTGTACTCACCATCATACAGAAATCCGCGCGTACTCGATACGCAGCGACGAGGCCGCGGCGACGTGCGCGGCCCTGGCACTTCAATGCTTCCACGCATGCGTCGAAGTCAATCGACGCATGGCGGCCGCTCGGACATGTACGGTAGGTCTGTACAGACGACCGAACATGTCCGACGGACAGGATTCCAGCGGGCATGTTTCTAAACATGTTTAGAAATATTTGCCCGCTCGAAAAAGGCCCGGCGGGCAAATGTACGGTGAAATCCTGTCCGCTCGGCTGTACAGACGACCGAACATGTCTGCTGAAACTGGTCCGCGGACCAGTTTCAGCAGACATGTTCGGTCGTCTGTATGGGGCCTAAGACGCCAGTAATCCGATAAGTGATGTCATTTATTTTATTTTCCCATGTAGTATTCTTTCATTTGGCCTAACGTGTATATCCAACCAAGCCTCTTTTAAGATAAGGATAAGGATGCAAACTGCTGTCAGCTTTCTACATCTGGTGCTCTGCAAGACCCCCATACGCGATTTTAAGTGCTTTTCCCCGACCACTTCAATTCCATTCTATATAATGATGTCCCTTCACACCTGAGCATCAAGTCACTTGAATAAGTACTTGAGCCTCTTTGGGGCAAAATCATGAGTTTATGGTCCCTATAGACTTTAATAGGAATGCTTATTTTTCTTGCCTCTCCTCCTCCTGGTAACTAGCTTTCCATTAGCGAAAATAAAATTGCTCAAGTCTGAAAAAAACACACAAAATAATGCTCCAGAATTGCTTGATTACGCTCAATTGTGAATGGGCGTTTTGGAGAGATGATCATATGATGATCACCCCCCACCCAAAAAAAAATACCACCAGCCGCCACTGAGCGACCACAGCATCTGGTAGGCTGCAATATATTACATTTGTTTTTGGGGTTAGAATGCACTTTAAAGTGGAGTTCCACCCATTTTTTTATGTTTGTCTGTGCTGCATGCTCTAATCTCATAGTGTTCAGAATGGACAATTTTTATTTAATTTGTTGCTTGTAAATACCTTTATTTTGTAGTCCTTCATTACTTCCTCCTCCTTATTTGCCTAGGCTATTTGCAAGGGTTTCTGGGATAGGCATCATGTTTCCCAGTAGTCCTTGCAAACCTGACTGAAACCTATTACATTGCTTGTGCACTAAGCATGTGCGAGATATGCAAAGCTGAAATCCAGGAAGTCATACAGTCTGGCTTCATGATGCCCACACTTAAGATGGCCACGGTCTATTTCTAGATTATAAACCAGGGATATGCAATTAGCGGACCTCCAGCTGTTGCAAAACTACAAGTCCCATCATGCCTCTGCCTTTGGGTGTCACGCTTGTAGCTGTCAGAGTCTTGCTATGCCTTATGGGACTTGTAGTTCTGCAACAGCTGGAGGTCCGCTAATTGAATATCCCTGTTATAAACTATCTAAATGCTGTAACAACCTAACAAAACGGACCTTAGTTTACAGACTAACTTTACTAGAATACATTAAGCTTGTGTATTACAGGGGTATTTATATTTAAAAAGTGAAATTGTGGCCGGAACTCCGCTTTAAACTAAAACTGTACAAATGCACACAACGGAGGAAATATGTGAGTGATATTGACTGAAACTCTAGATGATTCAGCCTCACATCTATTCACTAGAAACCAGTGACATTATTTTTGAGCATTTTTAGTAAGGTAGTAAATAGAAGTGAGGTTCAAAACACAGGAAACCATATATAATCTCTTATAGAGCCCAGCCACACCCCTATACTTAGAAATGTTCTACTGGACAAAATGTCTTTGGTGACAGAAGTACCATTATTTTCACCTCTGTGCCTAATGTACTGTGATTTTTAAGGCCTGCATACTGCCTAACCAATAAGACCTTCCACAGGGACTAAAGCTGGCCATATTCTATACAATCCCTTCAGATTTATCAAACCTAAACAATCCATTACATTTGTATCAAATCATGAGAGCTCTTGCACTACATAATCTAAGGAGTGTGCACAATCAGATTGTATAGTGTATGGTCAGCTTTGTGCTAGAACACATAAAACACACAGCTAGCACGCTTTGGATGCGTCTCCAAAAGCACAGTTGCACACGTATGCAAGGGCCACTTCCGTTCTTCAAATTTAAGGTGAAAAACCACACTTCACTTGGTCGGAAATAAACTGTATTGTATAAAAACGCAAGCACATGCTTTTAAAGGGTATGTCTGTGCAAGAAAAAAAATAACATATTCAGTACATCTCCCAAATACATGCATGCACAAGTCCTTAAAAGCATTACAAGCACAGAAAATTACGTCTTTAGAACCGAACTTCCTGTAGTGAACTAACAACACTGAAATGTTATTATATCAGTCAAGCTTTTCTCAACCTTTTTACCCCAGAAGAACTCTTAAAATAATTTTCTCAGGGGGCATTGCTAAAACCCAAGGGTGGGGAAAATGCCCCTTGCATGGGAGAGAATGCCCGCATTACAGTGGTGAACAGAATGCCTCCTTTAGGCCCCCTTCACATTGGGGCGTTTTTCATGCGGTACAGCGCTAAAAATAGCGCTGCTATACCGCATGAAAAATCATGCCCTGTAGTGTTCAATGTGAAAGCCCGAAGGCTTTCACACTGAAGCGGTGCGCTAGCAGGAGCGCTCCAGAAGTCCTGCTAGCCGCATCTTTACCGCGGTACAGCGCTAAAAATAGCGCTGCTATACCGCATGAAAAATCATGCCCTGTAGTGTTCAATGTGAAAGCCCGAAGGCTTTCACACTGAAGCGGTGCGCTAGCAGGAGCGCTCCAAAAGTCCTGCTAGCCGCATCTCTACCGCGGTATAGGAGCGGTGTGTTCACCGCTCCTATACCGCGCCTTCCCATTGAAATCAATGGGAAAGCACGGTAATACCGCCCGCGTTAACCATTTTTCGGCCTCTAGCGGGGGTTAAAACCTCACCGCTAGCGCCCGAATATCGCGGTAAACACGATGGTATAGCCGCGATACAAATAGCGCGGCTATACCGTCACCGCGGCTCGACGCTGCAATGTGAATGTGAACTATGCAGATACCATCAAATGGGAGGACAATCAACCCCTGGCAACCTCTGGTGGAACCCTGTTTGACAAAGGCTGTATGTTCTGAATAGTTTTTTTTTTTTTAGACATACACTCTAAATGTATTTAGGCTTTCAGTGATCTGACTACCATAAACTGAAATCTGACTGGTCGCTTTAAAGGGGTTGTAAAGGTTTGTTTTTTATTTTCTAAATAGGTTCCCTTAAAGCGGGAGTTCACCCGAAAAAAAACTCAATTTTTAACATTAGATTGGGCCTAATTACGGGAAGCAGAATCGGGTGTTTTGGTTAAAATCAATGCAGTACTTACCTTTTTTGAGATAGATGTTCTCCCGCCGCTTCCGGGTATGGTCTTCGGGACTGGGCGTTCCTATTTGATTGACAGCCTTCCGACGGTCGCATACAGCACGTCATGAGTTGCCGAATGTCGGTGCGGCGCTATACGACGCCTGCGCACCGACGTTCGGCTACTTCCGGAAACTGGTGACGTGCTGTATGCGACCGTCGGAAGGCTGTCAATCAAGTAGGAACGCCCAGTCCCGCAGCCCATACCCGGAAGCGGCGGGAGAACATCTATCTCAAAAAAGGTAAGTACTGCATTGATTTTAACCAAAACACCCGATTCTGCTTCCCGTAATTAGGTCCAATCTAAGGTTAAAAATTTAGTTTTTGGGTGAACCTCCACTTTAAGCTAGTGCATTGTTGGTTCACTTACCTTTTCCTTCAATTTCCCTTCTACATGTTTTTTTTTCTTTGAATTTCTCACTTCCTGTTCCTCCTCAGTAAGCTGTTCTGGCTGACTAACCCCCAGCCAGAACGGCTCAGATGATGGGGGCAAGCTTACTGAGGAGGAACAGGAAGTGAGAAATTCAGACACAGAAAAAAAAACATTTAGAAGGGAAATCGAAGGAAAAGGTAAGTGAACCAGCAATGCACTAGCTTAAAGGAACATATTTAGAAAATAAAAAAACAAACCTTTACAACCCCTTTAAGTTACTTTGCATACTAAACCATCACTAAATGAACCCTCTTTGATACATAAGACAGAAACTTGGCAGCATGTGCACAGAAGTGGAGCATCAGCTTTAAAATTGGCTTGTGAATCTCTAAAGTTATTCCTGGAAAAAGAAAATTAGGAATGATTAAACTCAAGCATCTGTGTTTCCTTCATTATCGTGTGGTTGAAGCTGTTCTGTTTCTGTCTCCTCCTGAGGAGGCCGGACACGTTTGAAGAACCCAAGTTTGTACATAATAAAAACCATTAGCGCCAACAGTAGCAAACCTGAAAGCACTGCAAGTACTATCACCCACACGGGTACGGGGGCACTGGACGTCTGGTTCACCCATAGGATGTTTGTGGTGACCTCTGTAGAATTGTGTATATCAGGAAGGCTCATGTTCTTATAAGGGAATTCTAGTACACGGAACGTGGCTGAGGATTTTAAAGAATAGGAATGGTTCTGGTTCTCACTATTCATAAATGTTGGTGTCCACAATCTCGATCTGATGTACAGAATTGCGCTTTTTCCTTTCTCCACTCGCTCGACGTGGCAATCAATCTTGAGACACTGTGCTTGTCCACAGCCAATGGTCTGCAGTTCACCCTCAAACAGTGGAAGTTCACGCCTGTTGCGTTCTGTGCGGGTCACATTTTTCACCTCATCAGTTTGTGAAGTTGACAGTTTGAGGTCAAGTTTGTTGATCAAGACATCAGAAGTACAGTCCATGGGACCATCGATTTCATATTTGACTATGTACAACAGCTTATTGTTTTTGTACTTGTATGGCCATAAGATAGTAAGCATTGCTTTGCTGAATGCACTGGGACCATTGTTTCTGAGTTCAAAGATATGTTGAACCAGTGGTCCAACGTCATCTTCTGTTACAGGCTTCTCCTTGGGTTCCCAGTTTGCAATAGGCAGGAAGACTTCCGTGGGAGTGGAAACTCCTCTTATGTCAACTGCGGCCAAAACCGCCAGGGCAATCCGCAGCGACTGTTTGGCACTGGTATTGTCATACTGGTTAGAACTTTGTATCTGCAAGTCAAAGTTTACAGTGTTGCCCATCTCACTTAGCTGATGGACACTAAACAGCAAGGCAGCCAAGACCCTTGTTCCAGCCTTCATGGGATTTCCAAGGTCGCATACAACAAGACGGGTCTGATTTTCTATTTTGAAGGCACAAGACAAACGCGTTAAGGACTCATTGTTTCGAACGACTCCAATGAAGTCTGCCTGGGGTGGTATATAGACAAAAAGTTCAGCTTCATAGGCCCCTTCACCTTGATTTTGTGCATCAACGAATAGGGTCAAGGGACTATCATCTCCAATATAGATTTGCTGTTGCTCACTTACAACTGATAAAATCAGGTTTGGCTTGCATATATTGTCCTCTCCACAGTCCAACAAGATATGCGCCTGTTTGGTTAGGTTTGCTGGGTTGAGCTGGTTAAGGATGGGCATTAGTCCAGATGGATCAGCAGCGGCCTTATAATCCATTTCGTAATCCATAAAGATGGTAATAGGTGTAAGTTTATCCCGAAACTCACTCTCGTCTCGTAAATATGCTTTTAGTTCTTCACAACGCATATTCCCACCGTTCACTATTGTCATGTTTTTAGAATGAGTGGGCTGTCTGTTGTGTACAAACAATGCTCGCCTTACGGCTCCCTTCTGCTTAAGCTTATCCAACAAAAGTTCTACTTTGAATTGAAGGTTTTCAGGGACATTTCCTTTAGCGCTGGCCTTTAGGCAGAATTTCACATCAAAGCAGGAAACCATAACTCCATTTGTGAGGGAACAGGTTTTACTTTCAGGGTTCAGTATGGTTGGATTCACTTCTAGAACGGCATTCACTGTCACGACAGGCCTAGACCTGTATAGTATAGCCCTATCTGCTCCAAAAGCCCCAACCACTAAATCAGGATAGCCATTTTCATCGATATCGGTGGCACCTTTCAAAGAGTATCCAAAACTTGGTGGCATGGTTCTGGAGGCCCACTGTCCTTCAAGAACTTGAGAGGGCGTTGTGCTAATACCAGAGCTTCTTCCATTGTAAATGTACACAAGGCCTTTTTTACCCTCTCCGGCATAAGGTGCCCCAATGGCAATGTCATTGAAACCGTCCTGGTCCACATCACCAAGAGGCGCGATCGAACTGCCAAATCTTGCAAAAGCATAAAAACCGGTTAGCTTTGTTAAAAATCGAAGTCCTGCTTTACTTTCCTGAATATAAACAGTGACTTGTCCGACTTCTTGAAGCTTCCCATCAGATCCACGGTCCATAAAAAGGGGAGCTCCGACAAGCAGATCCACCAGTCCATCGGCGTTGATATCCGTTGTCGCTATGGAATAACCAAAGTAGGCAGCCATCTGCTCCCCGGTGAAATTGTACAGCGAGGCCATGGACTTGCCGTCATAAATAGACACCATCCCTAATGTTTTCGCTGCCCTGGGCACCCCGGAGACAAAATCATCGATGGCGTCCCCGTTAAAATCCCCCACGGCCACGGCATACCCCAAGTAGCTGTCGTCGTACGTCGGGCTGGCCGCTCGCGTGGCCAACTGCCCGTTGTAGGGAATGGTGTATTTCTTGGGGTCGTACTTTGTAAAGATTTCTTCGACTCTGTCCGAAATGAGTTGACCCTGCCAGTAGAAGCTGCCAGGGCCTCCCAGCAGCACGCGGTCGGTGTTGGTAAAGTCAGCGCTGAACCCGCCCTGGCAAAACCCTTGCTCCTGGGCGTCCGCTTTGTTCGTAGAGCGGCAGGGCGCGTATTCTACGATTTTGCTTCCATCCATCAAGTAACAAGTCCCAACTGGCTCCCTTTCCTGCTTGGCCTGCTCAGTCCTCCAGTGATAAAGGGGGGCACAGGCCAGGATCTTCTTATCTTTAACACTCAGGGACGCCCCAAACCATTGGTTGGATTTGAACTCGATGGGGTCGTCTTTGGCAAAGTAGCGATTGCCGGTGCTGTCGAAGACAATAGGCTGGCAGTTGGCATTCCTCCAGTCGCATTTCAGCACGTCCCCACCTTGGCTGATGTCAGGCTGGCTGGTGTTGGCTTTGGGGGCCCCGATCAGCAGGGAGGAGGAGAAGAAGTCCACGGCAAAGCCGAAGTAGCTGCCTTCAGACCCGGCGTACACCGAGGGGTTCTCCGTGTCCAGATTGAAGCAGCTGGACGAGCCCAGCAGAGCGGCGGCCAGCAGGAGAGCGACGGCCATGGGAACCGGAGGGACCGGGGAGCCTCTGCCCATCAGATCCGGTGGTCCGGAGAGCGAAGGGGGCCAGCAGCGCCGAGCGATCGCAGTGCAAACTTCCGCGAATCCCGGGGACTTTCCTTGTTTTCTGATCAGACGGGATGGGGCCGGTCGGGGAGGACGGGCTGGGATCGCAGTCATAGGGGGCGGGGAGAGCTGAGAGGCTAGTCGCCTTCGCTTCCCGTCCATGTGTCATCTGGGCACAGCCTGGGCTCCCTACACCCGGGGGCTGAGATCACCCCTCCTGATGGGAAAACGTCCTTGCCGCTGGAGGTGCAGGGGTTAATCAATGCTGCAACTTTGTATCTAAAACTGGAAGCAGAGATGTAGAAAGAGATACAAATAGATACACTGTATACAAGGTGTGTGCCTGCCAATACAATACCACTGATCATCAATCAGCACCAGCTTTCATATATATATATATATATATATATATATATATATATATATATATATATAGAATAGACAAAAAATACATGCACTATATAGTGTCAAAAGAATTGGGGTGCCTGCCTTTACACACACATGAACTTTAAAGAGAAAGTAAACCCTCTCTTACAAAAAAAAACTGCAAGACAAAGGTATAATGAGCTAGTATGCATAGCATACTAGCTCATTATGAATTACTTAGGAACGAAGCCCCCGCAGCGGTCCTCGGACACCTCCTCCGTCGCCGCCATGATACCCGGAGTGACTTCCGGGAATCGCTGCTTCGGCGATGTGACTGGCCGGAGCAGCGATGGCGTCACTCCCGCGGGAGCTGCCACCAACGCCATGACCGCAGGCCCGGATTTACTCCCTTTGCCGCCCCAAGGCCGGGTCCTTCAATGCCGCCCCCCGCTCAAAAAAAAACCTGAAAGTCCCCCAACCTGTGCCCATCATTGCCACCTCACCATCATTGCAGCCTTACCGTGCCGTCATTGAAGCCTCACCATCACTGCCACCTTACTGTGCCCTCATTGCAGCCTCCCTCACCATCATTACAGCCCCCCTCACTTTATTACAGCCCCCCTCACCATCATTGCAGCCTTACTGTGACAAACAATGTCGCCTCACCAGTCAGGGTGTGCATTACGCACATCGGGCATCTCCTGCTGTGTCACGGAGCTCACTGTGAAAAGTTGGGGCGTGCTGTGATAAAAGTCCCGCCCCCCTCCTAGACCAGCTTGTGTGATAGACAGAACACTGCCTCTATCACATGAGCTGGTCGGGACTTTTATCACAGTGCGCCCAAACTTTTCACAGTGAGCTCCGTGACACAGCAGTCTCCCACTGTGTGTTACAACTGGCGCTGCCCCTGCACCCACTGCCGCCCCGAAGCCTGGCCTCGGTGGCCTTGTCAGGAATCCGTCCCTGCATGACCGCCGCTAGTAGCGGCACGCTCAGTGCCCCTGCACGCCTTTGTCTACGGTGCATACGCCGTAGAAACCGGTGCCGTCTTTCTTGTAAATATCTCCTTAACCGCGTAGGTTAAGGAAAAAAATTTTGCACCTACAGGTAAGCCTTAATCTAGGCTTACCTGTAGGTCAAAGTGGTCTGTAAGGGTTTACAACCACTTTAACCACTTCAATACCGGGTATTTTCACCCCCCTCCTGCCCAGGCCATTTTTTTTTTTAGTTTTCAGAGCTGTCGCACTTTTAATGACAATTGTGCGGTCATTCCAACACTACCCAAATGATTTTTTTTTAGGATTTTTTTTTTCCCACAAAGAGCTTTCTTTTGGTGGTATTTGATCACCTCTGCGGTTCTTATTTTTTTGCGCTATCAACAAAAGAAGAGTGATAAGTTTAAGAAAAAAAACACAATATTTTTTACTTTTTGCTATAATATCCCATTTTTTTTTTAAATAAACATTTTTTATCCTCAGTTTAGACCGATATTTAGTATTCTTCTACATATTTTTGGTTAAAAAAAAATCGCAATGAGTGTATATTGATTGGTTTGCGCAAAAGGTTTAGCATCCACAAAATAGGGGATAGATTTATGGCTTTGTTTTTTTTTACTAGTAATGGCGGCGATCAGCGATTTTTATCGTGACTGTGACATTGTGGCAGACACATTGGACACTTGACACTATTTTGGGACCATTCACATTTATACAGCGATCAGTGCTATAAAAATGCACTGATTACTGTATAAATGTGACTGGCAGGAAAGGGGTTAACACTAGGGGGTGATCAAGGGGTTAAATGTGTTACCTAGGGAGTGAATCTAACTGTAGGGGGAGGGGGCTCACAAGGGGAGAAGACCAATCAGTGTTCCTCTGTACTGGAAACACACCATCGGTCTCTTCTCACCTGACAGGATGTGGATCTGTGTGTTTACACACACAGATCCACATCCCTGCGCTATTACCGGCAATTGCAGGTGCCCAGCTGGCATCGCGGCCGCTGGGCACGCGCACCGGCTCCCCAAGGACATCATATGACGCCTGCTCAGGATGAGAGTTCCCTCCTGCCGATGTCATATGTCTATGGGCGAGTAGGGAAGTGGTTAAAGAGATTGTAAACCTCTCTGTGGAAGTTGTAACTATAGGTAAGCCTAGAGTAAGACCCCTTTCACACTGAAGCGTTTTTACAGCGTTTTAGTGTTAAAAATAGCGCTATTAAAATGCTCATAAAAAGCTCTTCATGCCACTCAATGGACCCTTTCACACTGAGTCCTGTAAGCAGCATCTTTGGAGCAGCCTTTGGGCACTGAAAAAAACGCTCCAAAAATGCCCCTCTCCATTGAAATGAATTGAAAGCGCTGTAAAAATGCCTTACCCTTTCACACTGAGGCACTGCAAAAACGCCCTAAAACGTTAGGGTCTTAGCGGTGCTTTACCATTGTTTTTCGGGCGCTGGCAGTGTTAAAGGTCTTTGAAAGCACTCAACTTTCACATTGGGATTGCAGATGAGGCTTTGCTTGGATAACGCTCGAAAAATGCCCCAGTGTGAAAGGGGCCTAAGGCTTACCTATAGGTACTGTATCTCCTAAACACGCGCCGTTTAGGAGATATTGACTGTGATTTTCCCCCCCTCCGTGCCATTTTTTTCACTAGCAATTGCCTTGACTGGCAGCTCTGGCCAGTCACAGAGCCAGAGTCCGCAGCCCCGGAAAAAGAAGAGGGGCGAACATGGATGCCGCCTGTAGCGGAGATGGTGCAGGCTTTGTTTGCTGGTAAGTGTCACATAATGTGCTAGTATGCGATGCATACTAGCACATCATGCTTTTACTTTGCAGGGGCAAAGGAAGGAAGTAAAACCCATCAGGGTTAAGGATGGTTCTGTTTTCATTTTAATTTTATCCAAAAATTGAGCATTTAGATCAGCCGTCACTAAATGGCGGCCCGCGGTCCGAGTCCGGCCCGGGTGGCGCTTCTGCCCGGACCGCCATTATCATTTTAAATTTCAGCGTTGGTTTGCTGGGGCCGCGGGTTTCCCCAGCAACCAGTGACGCTGAGAGCGGAGAAGACAAGCAGTCACGGGCCGCGAGGTAGGGGCGTGACGTCACGTGCGTGCCCCGCCCCCTGCTGCATGCGGGTCCACTCCTGGCTCTCCTTGCGAGATTGGGGCGTGAGTGTATATTGATTGGTTTGCGCAAAAGGTTTAGCATCCACAAAATAGGGGATAGATTTATGGCTTTGTTTTTTTTTACTAGTAATGGCGGCGATCAGCGATTTTTATCGTGACTGTGACATTGTGGCAGACACATTGGACACTTGACACTATTTTGGGACCATTCACATTTATACAGCGATCAGTGCTATAAAAATGCACTGATTACTGTATAAATGTGACTGGCAGGAAAGGGGTTAACACTAGGGGGTGATCAAGGGGTTAAATGTGTTACCTAGGGAGTGAATCTAACTGTAGGGGGAGGGGGCTCACAAGGGGAGAAGACCAATCAGTGTTCCTCTGTACTGGAAACACACCATCGGTCTCTTCTCACCTGACAGGATGTGGATCTGTGTGTTTACACACACAGATCCACATCCCTGCGCTATTACCGGCAATTGCAGGTGCCCAGCTGGCATCGCGGCCGCTGGGCACGCGCACCGGCTCCCCAAGGACATCATATGACGCCTGCTCAGGATGAGAGTTCCCTCCTGCCGATGTCATATGTCTATGGGCGAGTAGGGAAGTGGTTAAAGAGATTGTAAACCTCTCTGTGGAAGTTGTAACTATAGGTAAGCCTAGAGTAAGACCCCTTTCACACTGAAGCGTTTTTACAGCGTTTTAGTGTTAAAAATAGCGCTATTAAAATGCTCATAAAAAGCTCTTCATGCCACTCAATGGACCCTTTCACACTGAGTCCTGTAAGCAGCATCTTTGGAGCAGCCTTTGGGCACTGAAAAAAACGCTCCAAAAATGCCCCTCTCCATTGAAATGAATTGAAAGCGCTGTAAAAATGCCTTACCCTTTCACACTGAGGCACTGCAAAAACGCCCTAAAACGTTAGGGTCTTAGCGGTGCTTTACCATTGTTTTTCGGGCGCTGGCAGTGTTAAAGGTCTTTGAAAGCACTCAACTTTCACATTGGGATTGCAGATGAGGCTTTGCTTGGATAACGCTCGAAAAATGCCCCAGTGTGAAAGGGGCCTAAGGCTTACCTATAGGTACTGTATCTCCTAAACACGCGCCGTTTAGGAGATATTGACTGTGATTTTCCCCCCCTCCGTGCCATTTTTTTCACTAGCAATTGCCTTGACTGGCAGCTCTGGCCAGTCACAGAGCCAGAGTCCGCAGCCCCGGAAAAAGAAGAGGGGCGAACATGGATGCCGCCTGTAGCGGAGATGGTGCAGGCTTTGTTTGCTGGTAAGTGTCACATAATGTGCTAGTATGCGATGCATACTAGCACATCATGCTTTTACTTTGCAGGGGCAAAGGAAGGAAGTAAAACCCATCAGGGTTAAGGATGGTTCTGTTTTCATTTTAATTTTATCCAAAAATTGAGCATTTAGATCAGCCGTCACTAAATGGCGGCCCGCGGTCCGAGTCCGGCCCGGGTGGCGCTTCTGCCCGGACCGCCATTATCATTTTAAATTTCAGCGTTGGTTTGCTGGGGCCGCGGGTTTCCCCAGCAACCAGTGACGCTGAGAGCGGAGAAGACAAGCAGTCACGGGCCGCGAGGTAGGGGCGTGACGTCACGTGCGTGCCCCGCCCCCTGCTGCATGCGGGTCCACTCCTGGCTCTCCTTGCGAGATTGGGGCGTGACGTCACGCGCGCGCCCCGCCCCCCTGCTGCTCGCATTTCCCGGGCTCTCCTTATCGCGCAGCATGCAAGGTATGTGACAAGTTAATTAGTTGTCACGAATGGGCAGATTTGTTTGTAATTGTGCTGTCATTAATGGTCACGCTGATGGGCACCTTTTTTTTATGTTAAGGGGCACTCTGATGGACGAATTTTATTTTAAGGGGCATGCTGATGGGTATATTTTTAATGTGCACACTGATGAGCATATTTTGTTAAGGGGCACACTGATGGACACATTTTGTTGTGCCCATCAGAGTGCCCCTTAACATAAAATATACCCATCAGCGTACCCCTTAAAATAAAATGTGCCCATCAGAGTGCCCATTAACAAAAAATGTTCCCATCAGCATTTCCCTTAACATAAAATAAGGGTCACGCTGATGGGCACCTTTTATGTTAATGGGCACTCTGATGGGCACATTTTATTTTAAGGGGTATGCTGATGGGTATATTTTATGTTAAGGGGCACTCTGATGGGCACAACAAAATGTGTCCATCAGTGTGCCCCTTAACAAAATATGCTTATCAGTGTGCACATTAAAAATATACCCATCAGCATGCCCCTTAAAATAAAATGTGCCCCTCAGAGTACCCCTTAACATAAAAGGTGCCCATCAGCGTGACCCTTATTTTATGTTAAGGGGCATGCTGATGGGAACATTTATTGTTAAGGAGCACTCTGATTGGCATATTTTATTTTAAGAGCAACACTGATGGGCCCTTTTTGTATTAAGGAGCACTCTGATGGGCAGATTTTATGTTAAGGGGCACATTTTCTTGTGCCCATCAGAGTGCCCCTTCATATAAAATGTGCCCATCAGGATGTCCCTTAACATAAAACTTGTCCATTAGAGTGTCCCTTAACATAAAATGTGCCCATCAGTATGACCCTTATTTTATGTTAAGGGGCACGCTGATGGGCACATTTTATGTTAAGGGGGACTCTGATGGGGACAGCTGATGTAAAGAGGGACTCTGATGGGAATGCCTGATGTTAATGAGCGCTGTGATGGGGACCCCTAATGTAAAGGGGTGCTGTGATGGGGACCTCTGATTTAAAGGAGTGCTGTGATATGGACACCTGATGTAAAGGAGCTCTGTGATGGGGACCCCTGATGTAAAGGGGCACTGTGATGGGGACCCCTGATTTAAAGGAGTGCTGTGATAGGGACACCTAATGTAAAGGGGCACTGTGATGGGGACACCTGATGTAAAGGGGCACTGTGATGGGGACACCTGATGTAAAGGGGTGCTGTGATGGGGACACCTGATGTAAAGGGGTGCTGTGATGGGGACACCCGATGTAAAGGGGCACTGTGATGGAGACACCTGATGTAAAGGGGCACTGTGATGGGGACACCTGGTGTAAAGGAGTGCTGTGATGGGGACCCCTGATGTAAAGGGGCACTGTGATGGGGTCCCCTGATTTAAAGGAGTGCTGTGATAGGGACACCTGATGTAAAGAGGTGCTGTGATGGGGACCCCTGATTTAAAGGAGTGCTGTGATGGGGACACCTGATGTAAAGGGGAACTGTGATATGGACACCTGATGTAAAGGGGCACTGTGATGGGGACACCTGATGTAAAGGGGTGCTGTGATGGGGACACCTGATGTAAAGGGGTGCTGTGATGGGGACACCTGGTGTAAAGGGGCACTGTGATGGGGACACCTGGTGTAAAGGAGCTCTGTGATGGGGACCCCTGATGTAAAGGGGCACTGTGATGGGGACACCTAATGTAAAGGGGCACTGTGATGGGGACACCTGATGTAAAGGGGTGCTGTGATGGGGACACCTGATGTAAAGGGGTGCTGTGATGGGGACACCTGGTGTAAAGGGGCACTGTGATGGGGACACCTGGTGTAAAGGGGCACTGTGATGGGGACACCTAATGTAAAGGGGCACTGTGATGGGGACACCTAATGTAAAGGGGCACTGTGATGGGGACACCTAATGTAAAGGGGCACTGTGATGGGGACACCTAATGTAAAGGGGCACTGTGATGGGGACACCTAATGTAAAGGGGCACTGTGATGGGGACACCTGGTGTAAAGGGGCACTGTGATGGGGACACCTGGTGTAAAGGGGCACTGTGATGGGGACACCTGGTGTAAAGGGGCACTGTGATGGGGACACCTGATGTAAAGGGGCACTGTGATGGGGATCCCTGATTTAAAGGGATGCTGTGATGGGGACACCTGATGTAAAGAGGTGCTGTGATGGGGACCCCTGATTTAAAGGAGTGCTGTGATAGGGACACCTGATGTAAAGAGGTGCTGTGATGGGGACCCCTGATTTAAAGGAGTGCTGTGATAGGGACACCTGATGTAAAGAGGTCCTGTGATGGGGACCCCTGATTTAAAGGAGTGCTGTGATGGGGACCCCTGATGTAAAGGGGCACTGTGATGGGGTCCCCTGATTTAAAGGGATGCTGTGATGGGGACACCTGATGTAAAGAGGTGCTGTGATGGGGACCCCTGATTTAAAGGAGTGCTGTGATGGGGACCCCTGATTTAAAGGAGTGCTGTGATAGGGACACCTGATGTAAAGAGGTGCTGTGATGGGGACCCCTGATGTAAAGGGGCACTGTGATGGGGTCCCCTGATTTAAAGGGATGCTGTGATGGGGACCCCTGATTTAAAGGAGTGCTGTGATGGGGACACCTGATGTAAAGGGGTGCTGTGATGGGGACACCTGATGTAAAGGGGCGCTGTGATGGGGGCACCTGATATAAAGGGGCGCTGTGATGGGGAAAAATGGGGACTTGAGATTCGGACCTCGGCCCAAAGAAAATTTTAGTGACCGGACCTCCTTGAATTTTAATTCAAGACCCCTGATTTAGATGGTCGTTACCCGAAGATCTCTTTTCATTTAGCCTACAGGCTCAACAGACAAAATCGAACAGATTCCCCTCTCCGAGTTATACAGCTGCTGGCTATTGTATTCTAACAATCAGAGCTGCAGGCTTCCAGAATACCTGAACAGTGACTGCATTTGAAAGCGTGCAGGCATTGTTTGTCAGGGAATTTTCCACTCGTCTCCTTCAGCATAGGTCAATTGAAAAATCAACTTTTATTGATCCAGGTGTTGCAGAGAGTGCCACCCGGTAGAAAACATTTTCGATGCATGTTTCGCCAGCTTTACACAAGTAACAATGTAACTTTTACGGATGATTTTGTGATGTATGAAACAGTTTGGACCAAACCGATCTGTTAAATATATATTTTCATATTATGCTTATGCATTGTTTTACAGATACACACTGTTACATGGCTACTGTTTCTTGACTTATCTCTTGTAAACAGTACTTTTTATACAAATAAACCTGTGTACTCTGATTACTGTAACAACAGTCACTATAAAAAATAAAAACATATACGTTTCGACCCATGCCCACCAAAAAAAACAGTTTTGGCTGGAGTTAGGTTTTAAACCACCTAAGAGTGTTTTATGTTTTTTGGGGACTCTATTGGTGAAATCTCGGTGCTGGTGTGGCTGGGTCTACCCAATGGGAAATATGTTGGTGGGCTCTCAGTATCAAGGTGGCTGGGTTTGATTTTTTGGGAACTGTTGGTGAGACCTCTGTACCCAGGTGGTCAGATCTGTTTTTTAGGGACCCTATTAGTGGGATGTTTGTACCGTGTGTCTGGGTCTGTTTCTTGGGGATTCTTTGTACCATCTTTGTACCATTGTTTGTGTCTGCTTCTGTATTGGGGTTGGCTGGGTCTGCTTCTTGGGAATCCTACTGGTGGGATCTTTGTACCATTGCTTGGGTTTGCTTTTTTGGGGGGAATCTGTTGGTGGTATTTCTGTACTCGGGTGGCCGTGTCTGGTTCTTTGCAACCCTATTGTTGGGATCTCTGTATAGTGTGGCTGAATCTCCTGGGCACTCTGGTGGGATTTCTGTACTAGGGCGGTCGAGTCTGCTTCTTGGGAACTCTGTTGGTGAGATTTTTGTACTCAGGTGCCCAGGCCTGTTTCTTGGGGACCCGATTGGTGGGGGACTTGGGGACTCTGTTGTTGGGATCTCTGTACTGTGGTGCAGAAGTCTATTTCTTAGGAACTCTTTTGCTGAGATCACTGTAGTGGGGTTTTGGCCAGGTCTTCTTTTTGGGAATCTTACTGGTGGGATCTCGGTACCATTGTTTGGACCTGCTTCTTGGGGACTTTATTGGCAGGATCTCTGTACTGGGGTTGCTGGGTCTGCTTCTTGGGGGCCCTATGGGTGGCATTTGTGTATTGTGGGCCTGGGTCTGCTTCCTGGGCACTTCATTGGTGGGATCTCTGGGGTGGCCGAGGCTGTTTCTTGGAGACTCTGTCAATGTGATCTCTGTACTGGGGTGGCCATGTCTATTTATTGGAGGACTCTATTGGTGAGATATCTGTACTGGGATGGCTGGGTCTATTTCTTAAGGACTTTATTGCTGAGAACTCTGTGCTGGGATGGCCAGATGTGCACATCTGTTGTGGTCTTTATGAGGGGCTCCCAATCTCCCTGTTGGGTTTTTAATGCGTTCTTGTGTTATTGTGCAATGCAGCAGGAAATGCTGTAACACCAATTTGCACACGGACAGGAAAAGAGTTGGACTACTGGACTGGTAGGCTAATCCTGGTTTCACTACCTATAATATCACTGCCCTGGCTCTACCCCCGAAGACTGGGAGGGGGGCCATCCGGGCCCCTAGGGACCATCGGGCCCTTACAGGTGTAATGCCTGTACCTCCCTGATGGTGGCCCTGCCGCACTGCACTGATAGGCTAATCCTGGTTTCACTACCTATAATATCACTGCCCTGGCTCTACCCCCGAAGACTGTAGTTTTATTAACAAGCCAGCAGTAGCAGCTTTTCTGTTTTATATTGTCACTGGTTCTTTTTCAGAAGAAACTTGTTCATGGAAATAATTTCAAGGCGTTGACAACTGTTATAGTGATCCCTGATTAATCGTCCAGTTTAAAGGATAAGATCACGTCTAACATAAACCCTCCATCTTACCTCCATGGCCAACTAAACTATCTTAAAGTTGGCCATCCATCCATCCAATTTAGGCTGATTGAGAAAATCGCTCCGTGGGTTGCCATGTTGGCAAGGTTTTGCCAACAGGAGTCGGATGGAAAATTGTCTGCAGAACGTTGCACGTCTCCATTGAGATTCTGTCACTGTGCAGGTATTCTGACAGCTGTGGGTGCTGGCTGTCAAAATACAATGCTGCAAATTAAGCTGAGGTACTTCCCAAATCTGCATTAGACTTGGATGGTATGTACTGTACTGTTATCAGTAATTTTCTATTCAAGTCTTTGGGATGGGATTCAGATTAGGACAATTTAGGGGGTTGGGATAGGTAAGGGTGAACTTGTCCCTTATTAAATGTATTTTGTAGTAGATGACATTTTTTTTTTTTACAATTGAAAGAATAGCAGATGACATTTAGTTACATCTGCTCAGTAGCAAGATTTTGCTGGAAAATAGAGACCTGGAACATGCATACAGATTTAAAATGTCGGTGACTCAGAGTATTGAAATCATTGGATCAAGTTGTAGGTTACCCATACATGGACAGAAGCGAGTGAGAGTCAGTCCAGGGGGTTAATACCTAAACTGTGTGTGCTTTCCTTATCATTTGGTGATTTTGCAACATCCTGGAAACTCACTGTGACCAACTCAGGATACTTCCCCTTTTTAACATAGAAAACCTTTGCCACAAGTCGTGGTCAAATAGTAAATCGGCCCCATAGAGAGGACTTTTTAATTTTTTTTGGGAACAAACAGCCAAAGTACGGTATGAGTTTTGGACTCAAACTGTTGGCTCATCCCTAAGGGAGACCCTGTCAGACAAGGCTGTATGGGGCCCCACATTTTCTAGTGGTAGCCCTTGCTAAATGCTTGGCCACTAGTTTGTGCAAACTTTATCGAAATATCACAAAGCGACATTTCATTCAATTTTATTAGCTGTAGCAGTGTGCGATATGGTGGATCCCGTACCACAGCACTGCAGGGCAGCCATCACACAAATTTTGGGGTTCCTTACACAGCTTTAGGCAGGGCAGAGAACCGGGGGGGGGGGGTGCTGATGAAAATAAAGCAAAGTGTAATCTCTTCTCTCCTGATGCCGCGGGGGGGCCTGATGACCATCGGACCCCTTACAGGTGTCATGCAAAAAAAAAAAAAAAATTTAAGAAAACAAAAATAAAACGTGAGGGGGGCCGGCCGGGCATGTAAGGGGCTCTGGGGACCATTGGGCCCCTTACAGGTGTAATGCAAAAAATAAATAAATAATATAAAAATGGGAGGGGGCCAGCTGGGCCTGTAAGGGGCCCTGGGGTCCCTTAAGCCTCGTACACACGATCAGTCCATCCAATGAGAACGGTCTGATGGACCGTTGTCGTCGGTTAACCGATGAAGCTGACTGATGGTCCGTCGCGCCTACACACCATCAGTTAAAAAAACAATAGTGTCAGAACGCGGTGACGTAAAACACAACGACGTGCTGAAAAAAACGAAGTTCAATGCTTCCAAGCATGCGACGACTTGATTCTGAGCATGCGTGGATTTTTAACCGATGGTTGTGCCTACTAACGATCGTTTTTTTTCCCATCGGTTAGGAATCCATCGGTTAAATTTAAAGCAAGTTGGCTTTTTTTTAACCGATGGTTAAATAACCTATGGGGCCCACACACGATCGGTTTTGACCGATGAAAACGGTCCATCAGACTGTTGTCCTCTGGTTAACCTATCGTGTGTACGAGGCCTTACAGGTGTACTTCAAAAAAAAAAACTGGGAGGGGGGACAGCCGGGCCCCTGGGGACCATCGGGCCCCTTACAGTTGTAATGCCTGTACCCCCCTGATGGCGGCCCTGCCGCACTGCACCGAAAAAAATACTGCATGCCCTACTTTTATCAACGCAGACTACTGCAATGCAGTGTTCAGACCTGGCATGACAGCGAACAACACCCTTTGCCTTGTCTGCTGTCGCAAGGGTGGGCACCGTGTGGGCAAAGCGCAGTCCCAACGCATTTGGTATGAACCAAGTCTAAGTAAAATGCATTGGCTTGTGCAAAAAAGATTGTAGCGTGTGTATCCCTTTAACATACCAACAGAGAAGGGTTAGAGGAGCTAAGCATTCCACATACATCCTGTTAACACATAACATAGAGTGGGGATTAATACTCTGCTGTGCCGTAAAGTAATTACGCTTGTTTAACCTAATTATGGAAATCCTGATTTGATTTAAGCGCTCCCCTCTGTTCCTCCCACACATGTTGGCATTACACATGGATCTCATGGGGTGGACATTGTAACACATTTCTATTTCATTTTGGCTCTTAGGAGGTATGTATTACATAGGCCCAGTAAATAAAACCAGTAGGAAGAGGGTTAATGTCCTTGTATAGAGGGAGGCAGCGGGGAATGCGAGTGCTGGGAGCTGGCTGCATGTCTCAACCAGCAAAGATGTGTCTGTCTGTGACTTGCAAACTCTGCACAATGCAAGCCGCTTTCTCATCAAATCTTCCATATATGGGAGTCTGCCTTGTACACCTCCCTAATAACCAGCGTGAATTACACGGTAGTGCAAACCCGCCGCACGCCCATGTTAGTTCCAGCTACAAGAGAATCTGATACACAGCCATTCATTATGCCCAGCCTCATACATCTGTCAGACAATATAGCTGTGCCTGCTATCCTGAAATGAGAAACAAACCTTTTGTTTCTTGAATTAATGTTGGAAGTGATAACAGATAAATGGCTTCCTGCTGGGAAAATGAATTACTAATTTCCTACACTTATTCTGGCCATAGGTGGATCAAAATGTACCCGGTTCAGCCGAGACAGAATACACCGATCAGCGGCTGCAGCTGCTGATCGACAAGCGTTTTCCAATGTTTCTATTTCACCAGTGGCGGCTGGTGCTCAATATTTTATATTTATTTTTTTGGGGGGTGGGGGCAGCAAACAAACCTGCCCCCCTCACTCACACATTTCTTACACTTATTCTGGCCATAGGTGGATCAAAATGTACCCGGTTCAGCCGAGACAGAATACACCAATCAGCGGCTGCAGCTGCTGATCGACAAGCGTTTTCCAATGTTTCTATTTGAGCAGTGTTGGCTGGTGCTCAATATTTGGGGGGGAAAACAAACCTGCCCCCCTCACTCACACATTTCTTACACTTATTCTGGCCATAGGTGGATCAAAATGTACCCGGTTCAGCCAAGACAGAATACACCGATCAGCGTCTGCAGCTGCTGATTGACAAGCTTTTTCCAATGTTTCTATTTGAGCAGTGGTGGCCGATACTTACTTCTCCCTGCGAGAGAAGCATGGGAATTGGAGGTGGTGCGAAGCTGCCCCTGACCCCCTCGCTCACACTAGCCCCCCCCCCCCCTACGGATGGGTCGGATGCTTTCCATGTCCTTACCTTAAGAGAAGGTGCTGGTGATCCAGGGTAGGGCTCCTAAAAGCTACCCCTCCACCTATCAATTCGCTATTGTCACACAAACAGGTGAGCTCAGGGCACAGTGCTCTGCGCCCTGAGTCCACCCTTTTTTTAAGCCAATTAGAGCTTCAGGCTCTAATCATTTGCTTAAAAAAAAAACCCATTGAAATCCATGTGTCTGGCACCCTACATGTAGATTACAAAGTTCTTCCAGTCACTGCTGAAGATGGTTCTGTTGAATGGGAATGTTGGAAAACATTTGTTGATCAGCAGCTATGAATCAGTGTATTCTAAGGCCTCGTACACACGGCCGAGGAACTCGACGTGCCAAACACATCGAGTTCCTCGTCGAGTTCAGCCCTGAAGCCGCCGAGGAGCTCGGCGGGCCGAGTTCAACCATAGAACAACGAAAAAATAGAGAACATGTTCTCGGCAGAATCAGGCTCTGACCGAGTTTCTCGCCAAATTCTGCCGAGAAACTCTGTCGTGTGTACGAGGCCTAAATGAGGAGTCCTGCTGTCAGAATACAATGGCACAGTGGGGAGAATTCCTCCATCCAACTCGCTTGTGTGGATGGAGGAATCTGTTCATTTTTTTGCTGATCATCAATGGCCAACCTTACCATTACCATCAGGGCTGCTATTGGAAATCATAGGGCCTCGTATAGTCTTCCTGATGGGGCCCCCCGAACCCTGCCTCCAACCCCCCCCCCCGTCCCCCCCCAAGGTGCAGCAGAACAGTGGCCCTGACTTTATCCACCTACTCCCTGAAAATTAATAAAACAAATCCAGCCTTTGCTCCCACCTCCTGGGCCCCTTTGTTGACATGATGGGGCCCAGGGAAATGTATGTCCCAGTAAGCAAGTAGGAGAGGGGTGTGGTCTAGTAAAATCTATTTATTCTTTTACTAATACAAAAAGACCAGTTGTACTGCCTTATCAGCGGCCCTGATTACCGTCACTCGCATATCTTCAAATTCTCTGCCAACAGAAAATAAGTATTATTATTATTATTATTCAGGGTCTACTGTATATTGCACAATCAGTCTGCGCAATTCTTAAAGTTACAGAGCAATTCAGGACAAGAGAATTAAAGCAAAATTGGACCCACAACTTTTCTTTTTGAAATGGGCCCCCATTTGGTGTTAGCCGTATTGTGCTTGTATGCACAGCATACCTGTCAAACGATCCCCTCCAGCACTGTACTGTCAGCACCCCCGCTGGTCACAGGCCTTCCATCTTCTCCTAGTCTTCCTCCTGGGATAGGATTGTTCAGTTGCTTGATTGCCTGTACTGCGATGACTTCTATCCCGCACGTGCACACTGGAGTCGCATCATTATGGCACAGAATGGTACCGTATATATACACCGAGCTTCACACACTGTCTGTTTAGGTACACGTACCCACATGGCTGTCACATTTGGTACAGTGGCTGTGTCCCAGTTGACATGAATGGGACTGTCTGCATGCAGATGCACGGACACCTTTGCATCCCATGTGGGCAAAGACGGCCCTCTGCAAAGTCGTACATTTAAAGTGTAACTCCACTATTGTTGAGAAAAAAACATTCCTCCCTGGGTGATGATCTATGTACATTGCAGGGATTATAAAAACCTTTGTTGCAGATTCCTACCTTTTGTTATTCTGAAGAAATCCATGTGTGTTTGTCTGTGCCTCTGGGCTTAGTGGGTCTAATGGGAGTGGTATCATAATTATCAGTCATCTGTGGCAGCTGCAGGGCACTAATGAGGAAAGCTGCTGGGCCTGCATCCTTTTAGACCAGGGCTGTCTTATTGAGAGGACACAGCTGGGCCCTGCCCAGGGGCCCCAGCTGCATGGTGGGCCCCTTCACTTTCCCCACGGCAGCTGGTCCTTGAGCCCACACTGCCCTGAAATTGGGGGACCCCATGATGGCACTGAGAGTGATAGATACACAGGGGAGGCAGTCTGCTTGATGTCTGTTTACCTTCACTGTCATCATTGTAGGGGCCCCAGAGCATTAATTTGCCCAGGGGCCCATGATGCTATTAGGACTACCCTGTTTTAGACGTGTTCCTATTGGGAATATCTCACCAAAAATGTCATTTTTTGTTGTTGCAGGGGATGCCTTAAGCCCTGGTTCACATTTATGTTACTTTGAAATTTCGCTACTACCCTTGAAGTAGCGCGATTTCAAAGTAGCAAGGTCAGCGCGATTTCAGGTGCTACTTGATAGACATCTGTGTGGCTTCATGTGCAGATGTTTATTGAAGTCGCACCTGAAATCTGCAAAAGTAGTGCGGGAACTACTTATGCGAATCGATGTGGCAACGCAAAATCAGTGTCGCACCGATTGGAACAGCGCCATTGCCTCCAATAGGCTGCGACTTGTCATGCGGGTTGAACTCTTAAATTGCATGACAAATCGATCCAATGTGAACCTAGGCTAAATCTGACCTGTATCTTAGTGCAGAGTCCTTGAGAAAATTGGTGAGCCAATCACACAAGCAGGAAAGTGGAGTTGCCCTACTAAGTACATTCATGTAAATGAGCCTTTGGGATATATTTATAAAGCAGAGAATCTGACTTTCACTGCAGGTTCAGTGAGGTAAAGTTCACTGTTAGGATTTTCATAATTAGAAAAATAATTGTAGGGTAATCATTTTGGCTGAACTATAAACCGATGAGTTGTTAAGGTTTTTATGCGTCATCTGTTTTAAATTTTTGGGTACGGTAGTTTTCCACTGTTTCGCAAGAAGACACGATTGTGAAGCTGAATTTAATTGGTATTTTTTTTAACTCAAAATAGATTCTTTATGCCGTATTTAATTCATTTAATTTCACATTAAATAATAAAAAAAGAAAATATAGATTTCATTGTGCAGATGTTGTATTAATTTTTTAATTAGTCTTTTTTATTCTATATGTCTGCTGTGTACTGTAGTTTTGAGGGTCAAACCCCTAATGTAGATTTAAGCATGTGTGAGGAAAATGAAAAAAAAATGGTTAATAAATGGGGGCTCCCGCATGTTGCGGGTGTTAGGGGTGCAACGGATCAAAAAACTCACGGTTCGGATCGTTCTCCGGATCAGAGTCAAGGATCTGATAATTTTTCGGGTCACCACCATATATAGTCCCCACTGTAATATCCACATCACCCCCACTGTAATATCCACTTCATCTCCTCCACTGTAATATTCACATCTCCACCACTTTAATGTCCACATCTCCCCCATTGTAATGTCCACATCTCCCCCACCGTAATATCCACTTCATCTCCCCCACTGTAATATCCACTTCATCTCCCCCACTGTAATATCCACATCCCCCCCACTGTAATATCCACATCCCCCCCACTGTAATATCCACTTCATCTCCCCCCACTGTAATATACACAGACATTGCCCTCACTGTAATATCCACATCTCCCCCCACTGTAATATCCACTTCATCTCCCCTACTGTAATATCCACAGACATTGCCCTCACTGTAATGTCCACATCTCCCCCACTGTAATATCCACTTCATCTCCCCCACTGTAATATCCACAGACATTGCCCTCACTGTAATATCCACTTCATCTCCCCCACTGTAATATCCACTTCATCTCCCCCACTGTAATATCCACTTCATCTCCCCTACTGTAATATCCACAGACATTGCCCTCACTGTAATGTCCACATCTCCCCCACCGTAATATCAACATCTCCCCCACTGTAATATCCACTTCATCTCCCCCACTGTAATATCCACAGACATTGCCCTCACTGTAATATCCACTTCATCTCCCCCACTGTAATATCCACTTCATCTCCCCCACTGTAATATCCACTTCATCTCCCCTACTGTAATATCCACAGACATTGCCCTCACTGTAATGTCCACATCTCCCCCACCGTAATATCAACATCTCCCCCACTGTAATATCCACTTCATCTCCCCCACTGTAATATCCACAGACATTGCCCTCACTGTAATATCCACTTCATCTCCCCCACTGTAATATCCACTTCATCTCCCCCACTGTAATATCCACTTCATCTCCCCCACTGTAATATCCACTTCATCTCCCCCACTGTAATATCCACTTCATCTCCCCCACTGTAATATCCACTTCATTTCCCCCACTGTAATATCCACGTCATCTCCCCCCACTGTAATATCCACTTCATCTCCCCCCACTGTAATATCCACGTCATCTCCCCCCACTGTAATATCCACGTCATCTCCCCCCACTGTAATATCCACGTTATCTCCCCCTACTGTAATATCCACGTCATCTCCCCCATTGTAATATCCACGTCATCTCCCCCACTGTAATATCCACGTCATCTCCCCCACTGTAATATCCACTTCATCTTCCCCCACTGTAATATCCACTTCATCTCCCTCACTGTAATATCCACAGACATCTCCCCACTGTAATATCCACATCTCCCCCCACTGTAATATCCACTTCATTTCCCCCACTGTAATATCCACGTCATCTCCCCCCACTGTAATATCCACGTCATCTCCCCCACTGTAATATCCACAGACATTGCCCCCACTGTAATATCCACATCTCCCCCCACTGTTATATCCACTTCATCTCCCCCACTGTAATATCCACTTCATCTCCCCCACTGTAATATCCACTTCATCTCCCCCACTGTAATATCCACTTCATCTCCCCTACTGTAATATCCACAGACATTGCCCTCAGTGTAATGTCCACATCTCCCCCACCGTAATATCAACATCTCCCCCACTGTAATATCCACTTCATCTCCCCCACTGTAATATCCACAGACATTGCCCTCACTGTAATATCCACATCTCCCCCCACTGTAATATCCACTTCATCTCCCCCACTGTAATATCCACTTCATTTCCCCCACTGTAATATCCACGTCATCTCTCCCCACTGTAATATCCACGTCATCTCCCCCCACTGTAATATCCACGTTATCTCCCCCCACTGTAATATCCACGTCATCTCCCCCATTGTAATATCCACGTCATCTCCCCCACTGTAATATCCACGTCATCTCCCCCACTGTAATATCCACGTCATCTCCCCCACTGTAATATCCACTTCATCTCCCCCCACTGTAATATCCACGTCATCTCCCCCACTGTAATATCCACTTCATCTTCCCCCACTGTAATATCCACTTCATCTCCCCCACTGTAATATCCACAGACATCTCCCCCACTGTAATATCCACTTCATTTCCCCCACTGTAATATCCACGTCATCTCCCCCCACTGTAATATCCACGTCATCTCCCCCACTGTAATATCCACAGACATTGCCCCCACTGTAATATCCACATCTCCCCCCACTGTTCTATCCACTTCATCTCCCCCACTGTAATATCCACGTCATCTGCCCCACTGTAATATCCACTTCATCTCCCCCACTGTAATATCCACAGACATCTCCCCACTGTAATATCCACATCTCCCCCCACTGTAATATCCACTTCATTTCCCCCACTGTAATATCCACGTCATCTCCCCCACTGTAATATCCACTTCATCTCCCCCACTGTAATATCCACGTCATCTCCCCCCACTGTAATATCCACGTCATCTCCCCCCACTGTAATATCCACGTCATCTCCCCCACTGTAATATCCACGTCATCTCCCCCACTGTAATATCCACAGACATCTCCCCCACTGTAATATCCACAGACATCTTCCCCACTGTAATATCCACATCTCCCCTAAAGGGGTTAAGTGTGACCTAATGTGTGTTTCTTACTGTAGGGGGGGCGTGGCTGGGCGTGTGACATCACTGATCGTCGTTCCCTATGACAGGGAACAGACGATCAGTGACAGGCTCACTAGGAAGCACGGGGAAAGGTTTGTTTACACTCACCTCTCCCCGTTCTTCAGCTCCAGTGACCCGATCGCGGGACACCGGCGGCGATCGGGTCCACGGGTCCCTGCGGGCGTGGTTACGGAGCTCAGGACCGTGTCGCGCTCACGCGACCCACGGCTGGGCTCTTAAAGGGCAACGTACATGTACGTGATTGTGCCCAGCCGTGCCATTCTGCCGACGTATATCGGCGTGAGGCAGTCCTAATGTAGGATTTTGGCAACCATCACTGGGGAGAGCCTGGAGCAGCATGTTCTCCATAAGAGATAAATATTTCTGCATACCTCTTTATTTATCTTATCCAACTACACAACTGACATACCTCTAAGTAAACAGTTAGCACAACTCTGCTTTAAGCATGACTTTTATGGCTTCATAAGTGGATATAGTCCTAAGCACATAAATAGGAGTTAATAAAAGGATTTTGTGCATTTAATGTGAAAACCTTTACCTGTGAACGAAGGGTAATAGATATGAGGTACGCATGATGCACTTTTTCCAGGTGTCCTGGTTGACAAAGCATGTGTCATGTATAATAGTAGGATTATAATAAGGACAGGTAATCGGCTAAGAATGCAGGACGGTTCCGCCCTTTCCTGACTCTGCTCTCCCTCTCTTTCTATTTAGAACGTGTGTACCCAGCGCTGTCGTCCCATCAACAATAGTTTTTGAAAAATCATAATATAAGTACAAGCGAGTCTTATGCCTGGTACACACGATCAGGCTTTTGCCCGACCAAACTCACATCGGAATTCCGACGGAGGAAAAGAGAACATGTTCTCTATGTAAACTCTGATGGAATTCCTCGGAATATCTGATGGAAAAACTCAGATGGCCATACACATGGTCAGAATTTCCGATGGAAAAAGTCCCTCAGACTTTTTTCATCGGAAATTCCGATCGTGTGTACGAGGCATTAGGTGCCAAAACCATATAAAGCATAAAAAACCTGAAACAACTTATAAAAATCAAAAAGACCAACAAAATATAATTCTGTTCATATATTATTGAGCAGTCCTTGTGCAAGTGCTAATTCTCATGCCATGCCGCGCCGTGCCGTGCTCCCCTCCTTATGCGCCGGCACTCACCAGATAATGGTGGATGTTGCGCTTGTGATAAGAGCAATTGCTCATCGGGTAATATTCTCAGTGGGTGGTCTGCTTGTCCTTGTGGTTCTTCAGCAGGTAGGGGTAGATTCTTGTGTAAGTCATATAGAATATAACCAGAAGATATCCCGAGTGTAATACTGTTTATTGAATTAAAACTCGCTTTTACAGCCGATTTAAAACGTACAAAATTATCTTCTTGTATCTGAGCATATACTAACACGCTGTAATTCAAATTTCCACGGTTTGCGTTGCAATCGGCAGATATGATATCACCGGAGGTATCCATATACTTTATGCATTTTGCTCCTCCCATTATACACATATTCTCTTCTCCCTTTCTGTATCACTCCCTCTCTCTCCCCTCTTCTCTTCCTCTCCCTCCCTCCTTTTCTCTCTCCCCCTCTTTTCTCACTCACTCTCTGTCCCCTCTCTCCTCCCTTTCCCTCGGTCTCCCCCCCGCTCACTTTCCTCTCTCTCACTCTTTCAACACTTCTCTCTCTCCCCCTCTTTCTCATTCTTTCAACTCTTCTCTCTCTCTCTCTCTTTCTTCCCCCCCCTCTCTCTCGCCTCTTCTCCCCTCTCTATCTCTCTCCTTCTCTCTCTCTCTCTCTCTTTCTCTCTCCTCCTCCTCTTTCTTCCCCCTCTCTCTCTCTCTCCCCCCTCTCTCTTGTTCTTTCAACTCTTCTCTCTCACTCTCTCCTCCTCTCTTTCTTTTTCCCCCCCTCTCTCTCCTCCTCTCTCTCTTTTCCCCCCTCTCTCTCTCGCCTCTTTTCCCCTCTCTATCTCTCTTCCCCTTCTCTCTCGCTCTCTCTCCTCCTCCTCTCTCTCTCATTCTTTCAACTATTCTCTCTCTCTCTCCTCCTCTCTCTCTCTTTTCCCCCCCTCTCTCTCCTCCTCCTCTCTCTCTCTTTTCCCCCTCTCTCTTGCCTCTTCTCCCCTCTCTATCTCTCTTCCCCTTCTCTCTCTCCTCCTCCTCTCTCTTCCCCCTCTCTCTCCCCCTCTCTCTGAGGCCTCGTACACACGGCCGAGGAACTCGACGTGCCAAACACATCGAGTTCCTCGTCCAGTTCAGCACTGAAGCCGCCGAGGAGCTCGGCGGGACGAGAGCTCCCATAGAGCAACAAGGAAATAGAGAACATGTTCTCTATTTCCTCGCCGAGCTCCTCGTCGGCTTCCTCGGCCAAAAGTGTACACACGGCCGGGTTTCTCGACAGAATTCAGCCAGAAACTCAGTCGGAAGCTGAATTCTGCCGAGGAAACTGGTCGTGTGTACGGGGCCTCATTCTTTCAACTCTTCTCTCTCTCCTCCTCTCTCTCGCCTCTTCTCCCCTCTCTATCTCTCTTCCCCTTCTCTCTCTCTCCTCTACTTTATTATTATTATACAGTGCTTTAAAATCTTAATCTTTCTCTCCTATTCATTCTCTCTCCCCTCACATCTCTTCTCTCTCTCTTCCCCCATTATCCCCTCTTCTTTCTGCTCTCTCCCCCAATTTTTTCTCCCCCCCCCCCACTCCATCCTTCCCCTTTTGCCACGTACACACAATCCAGATTTTCCGTCTGAAAAACCTTGGATGTTTTTTCCGACGGAATTCCGCTCAAGCTTGGCTTGCATACACAGGGTCACAAAAAAGTTCTCGGAACTTTCGTCCGTCAAGAACGCGGTGACATACAACACTATGACGAGCCGAGAAAATGAAGTTCAATGCTTCCGAGCATGCGTCGAATTGTTTCCGAGCATGCGTCGGATTTTGGGCGTCGGAATTGCTACAGACGATTGGATTTTCCCAATAGGAATTTTTCCCGTTGGAAAATTTGAGAACCAGCTTTCAATTTTTTGTTGGTGGAAATTCCGACAGTAAAAGTCCCATGGGGCCTACACACGGTCGGAGTTTCCGCTCAAAAGCTTACATCGGACTTTTGCTGTCAGAATTTCTGATCGTGTGTACGGGGCATATCTCTATCTCTATCTCTCTCTCTCTCTCTCTCTCTCTCTCTCTCTCTCTCTCTCTCTCCCTTCCCTTTCTCTTCTTTTTCTGTCCACTTCTTCCCTCTTTCTTTCTACCCTTTCCTCTCTGCCTCCAATTTTACTCTCTCTCTCTTTCCTCTCTCTCTCCCTTTCTCTCCTTTTCCCTAGGTTCACATTGGAGCGATTTGTAATGCGATTTGAGAGATCAAATCGCATGACAAGTCACAGCCTATTGGAGGCAATGGCACTGTTCTAATCGGTGCGACACCGATTTTGCGGCGCCGCACCGATTTGAAACCACACAAATATCTATCAAGTAGCACCTGAAATCGCGCTGACCTTGCTACTTAGAAATCGCGCTACTTTTATTGAAGTAACACGATTTCAAAGTAACATCAATGTGAACCCTCTCCCCCCTCCTGCTCTCCCAGCTTCTCCCCCCCCCCCCATTTTTTTATATTGTTTCCTGTCTCTCTCTCTCCCCCTTCTCTCTCCTCTCCCCCTTCTCTCTCTCTCTCTCCTCTCCCCCTTCTCTCTCTCTTCTCTCTCTCCCTCCCCCCCTTCTCTCTCTCTCTCCCCCTCTCTTTCTTTTCACCCCCTCTCCTCCCTTCTCTTCTATCCTTCTCTCTCACCCCCCCCCCCCTTCCCCCGTCAATCTCCTCTCTTCTCTTCTTCACCCACTTCCCCCTCCAATCTCCAACATTTTTCCTCCTGTCTGTCTTTTATTTCTGTATGTTCCCCTTTTTGGGTTATCTATTTATGTTTGTTCTTCTTTCAGCTTTCCAACTTCCCCTTAATCACCTCTTTTTCCTCAAAAAAGTTTGCTATTATTCAGACAGCAGACATTTCTAAGAATACAATGTTTAATACGGTATATGTTTACATGCTCTTGGGATCTTACCTTGAGCCCACACATTTGAAAGACACAGGATCAAATAATCCAAAACTTAGTACACTGAGATTATCAGGCAAATGATCGTCTATTTTTTTTTTGTTTTGTTTTGTTTTTAATGCTAATCTCATATCGAAAACAAATAGGTTACAGTACAAAGATTCTGATGTAATGTATCTGTATTGCATTCTCGGAAGAAAACTGTGCCGATTAAATAAAAATCCTACAATCTGATGTCGTACAAAATCGTTTTTCTTGTTTGTCCCTTTGGATAATTTCAGGCAAAAGCTATGTACTAACAATCAGATTATCGTACGATGGCTTCAAAAGCGGTCTTCTTTGTATGTAGGGCTTATTTTCGGGGTAGGTCTTACCATGCAATGTGCTGTCTTCTCTCCCCCTCTCTCTCTCTCTCTGCCTAATAGGAATTCCCAGTGTGAACTGAGTTAAAATACTTGTAAAATCCTATAACCCAGTGGTCCCCAACCTTTTTGGCACCGGGGACCGGCTGCATGGAAGAAAATTTTCCAAGGCCCGGTTGGGGGGAGGTTGGGGATGGCATGCGGGGGGTAAGCGATTTTTCGCGGGTAATTTGTCAGCGCATTATTTCTATTTATTACATTGTAGTAAAAAATAAAGTTAAACCCACCATAATGCAGAATCAGTGGGAGCTTTGAGTGTGTCACTTGCCACGCTGCCTGCCACCAGATGCGGATTGTCACTTACCATGCTGCCTGCCACCAGATGTGGATTGTCACTTGCCACGCTGCCTGCCACCAGATGCGGATTGTCACTTGCCATGCTGCCTGCCACCAGATGTGGTAAGGCCCCAACAGATGAAGCTAGTGCCCCCACTAGGCCCTGCTCACACTCACCCTGTCACTGGTAGTGTTGTCATACTCTGGGCTCCCCCATTAACAGTACTGTCATCTGCCCCTATTTATATCATAACCCCACATTACAGTCCTCAGTCCCCCCCACACATTACAGTCCTAAGCCTTCCCCCCCACACATTACAGTCCTCAGCCTTACCCCCCCCCCCCCACACACACACATTACAGTCCTCAGCCTTCCCCCCCCCACACACATTACAGTCCTCAGCCTTCCCCCCCTACACATTACAGTCCTCAGCCTCCCCCCCCCCCCACACATTACAGTCCTCAGCCTTCCCCCCCACACATTACAGTCCTCTGCCTTCCCCCCCCCCCACACATTACAGTCCTCAGTTCCGTCCCCCACACATTACAGTCCTCAGTTCCGTCCCCCACACATTACAGTCCTCGGTTCCTGCGACAGAGGAGGAAGAAAAGTCTCATGCCGCCTGCTCGCGGCCCGGCTGCAGAAGTGCCGCGGACCGGTAGTGGGCCGCGGACCGGGGGTTGGGGAACACTGCTATAACCCACTCTATTACAGTATTATATAATATACAATGGGCCAGATTCACAGTCAGCTTACGCCGACGTATCTTCTTATACGCCGCGTAAGTTCGAGAATGCGCCGTCGTATCTATGCGCATTATTCTCAAAGCAAGATACGCCTGAATTCCGGCTTGATCCGACCGACGTAAGTCTCCTACACCGTCGTATCTTGGGGTGCATATTTACGCTGGCCGCTAGGGGCACTTCCGTTGATTTACGCGTTAAATATGTAAATGACCTAGATACGCCGATTCACGAACGTACTTGCGCCCGTCGCAGTAAGCTATGCCGTTTACGTAAGGCGTACGTCCGACGTATAGTTATCCCTCATAAAGCAGGGGTAAGTCATGTTAAGGTATGGGCGCGGGAACCGCGTCGTATTTTACGTAGTTTACGTAAGTCGTAGGCTGGGCGTAGGTTAGGTTCACGTCGTACGCATTGAGCCGTCTTTTCTTAGGGAGTATATGCGACGTGATTCTGAGCATGCGCCGTTCGTTCGGCCCTTCATTTACATGGGGTCACGGTTGATTATAATACAACACGCCCACTACCATCCAAATTTGAATTAGGCGGGGTTACGCCGGCCCATTTACGCTACGCCGACGTTACTTCGGGAGCAAGTGCTTTGTGAATACTGCTCTTGCCTCTCTATGTTACGTCGGCGTAGCGCATATGAGATGTGCTATGCCCGCTCAAACATACGCCGGTGACTGTGAATCTGGCCCAATGTGTGTGTTTCTGTATTATAATTGTGCCAAATACCTTCGTTATAGCGCCACTCTGCGCTTCTGTGACCCGCCGGAGCTCCCCGCAATTATATTACAGAAACACACACATTGTACATTATATACTACTGTAATAGAGTGGATTATAAGATTTTACAAGCATTTTAAACTAGGGCTCATTTCCGGGGTAGGGCTTTTATTGCATCCCTCCTGGAAAATAACGATAGGTATTATTTTCAGTGTAGGTCTGAATTTCGGGGGAAACACGGTAATGGTGTGTTATGGTTAGCATTGCTTCTGAGCATGCGTGGTTTTGTACTTTTTTCTGACAGACTTGTGTACACACGATCGGATAATCCGACAACACACATTTGTTGTTGGAAAACTTTAAAAGTATGCTATCCAACATTTGTTGGCGGAAAATCTGACAACAATTGTGCGATGGAGCGACAAAAGCCTGTCATCGCACAATTCCCGTCGGAAAATCAGATCGTGTGTACGAGGCTTAAAGGATCACTAAAGGAATTTTTTTTTAGCTAAATAGCTTCCTTTACCTTACTGCAGTACTGGTTTCATGTCCTTATTGTTCGTTTTTGCTTTGAAGTAGCTGTAATTCTGCTGTGATCTCCACACTTCCTGCTTGTCTGGCTCCTTATGAAAAAACTCATGGGAGCTTCTCACTGTGGTCCAAGCTGTGTGTCTAAAACTCCTCAGAACCAATCAGATTCATTTTAAAAACAAAACACTGCCCTGGATTTGTTTGTTTTTGTTCTGTGGGTCTTTTTACTTCACATAAACATGAAACCAGTTTAAAACCGAAAGTGAAACTAGAGGCACATTATATGATAGAATTTATTCTATTTTTAATCATTTTTTAAAAGGAATCAGTTAACTTTTATGTCTCTATACCCAATAAACAGTCATTTCAGCAAAACATTTTTTTTCCTTTAGTGACCCTTTAAGTCTGCCCAGAAGGGATTAGTTTTGGATGGACACAGGTGTACAGAGTAATTAACGGGATTAAATATAACATTTGGGGAGCCATGTAGGGAAATCTGTCTTCAAGATTACAGTTCAAGATCCTTTTTTGGCTTCAATATCATAAATCCATGTGAGGCTGCTGCATGACTTCATCCTGACTTCACTTGCTTCATACTTGTTCTAGTTCAGTGTATTTAAGGCAGAGACTGCCAGGCTATGAGCATTTAAAAAGCAAACATGAAAATCAGCCTACATGTGTCTTTTTGTGTAGGTTTAACCCAAAGTTTACCTTGAGACATTTTAAGCTACAAAGAGAGTAGGAAGGGGTTAGAACCTGCCAGGTTTGTGTTGTTGCTTTGTCCTTACTTGGGAATAAACCCTTATTTTTCGATACGTTACGCCGCTGTAACTTTGGGAGCAAGTTCTGTATTCAGAAAGAACTTGCGCCCTTAGTTACGGCGGCGTAACGTATGTGTGGCGGCGTAAGCCCGCCTAATTCAAATGGGGATGTTGGGGGCATGTTTTATTAAAATTTTACGTGACCCTGCGTTTTTCACGTTTTTTTTTAACGGCGTATGCACCGTCCGTAAAATATCCCAGTGTGCATTGCTCCAAATCACACTGTGATTTTAGTAACAAAAACTTACCTTTAATAACAGTATTCTATTCTATTTTATTCCTTTCCAGAGCAGGAGGTCATGGGCCACATTAGAGGGCTCTGCGGGCCACATGTGGCCCCCGGGGCCACTAGTTGGGCACACCTGGTGTAGGTCAAACGGATAGATTTATTAAAATAGGTACAAACATCAAAGAGGTGTACATGAATCACAGTTAAAAGCAATGTGAGGAGCTAGGCAAGCAAACCCGCTTGGTTGGTGGGTGTAGCACTTGCCAAGCATGACCCATTCAAGTGAATGGGCCCCCCCCCCCAACTTTACGTGTGAACGACCCCTAAGGGTGCTGCTGCCGAATACAACTTATGCCCCGTACGCACAATCGGAATTTCCGATGGCCTAAAATCCGATGGAATTCCATTCAAGCTGTCTTGCATACACACTGTCAGACCAAATTCTGACCGTCCAAAACACGGTGACGTAAAACACTACGACGAGCAGAGAAACATTAAGTTCAAGGCTTCCGAGCATGCGTAGACTTGATTCTGAGCATGCATGGGTTTTTTTCACCATTGGAGTTGCACACAGACGATGGGAATTTCCTATCGTTTTTTTTTTTTTTCCATCGAAAATAAATAAATAAAACATGTTCTATTTCTAAACACCGTTGGAAAAAGTCCGATGGGGCCCACATGCGATCGGAATTTTCGATCAAAAAAGTCCATCTGACTTTTTTCATCGGAAATTCCGATCGTGTGTACGCGGCATAAGGGCTCATTCACAAGTGCAGGAGGCATTGCTGCTCTTATCCGAGTGTGTTTGACAGGTGGTGGGGAGGAGATATATCGCCTCACCACCTGATTTAAACCCACGATTGCTGTGCAATGCACGTGATTGTGACACAGTGTTGCCAACCGTCCGTATTTTTACGGACAGTTCGTAAAAACGGGCACTTTTTTCCCCCGTTTGTAAATGTCCGTGGTTGCAGGAATGTGCCAGTAAAAATAGCCGAGATCGGTTCGGCTTGGAACTGCGCATGGAGATTGGAGGCAAGGGGTGGCACTGCAGAGGGGGATGGAGGCAGGGGGTGTTGGTGGCAATGCAGAGGGGGATGGTGGCACCGCAGTGGGGGATGGAGACAGGGGTTGTTGGTGGCACCGCAGACGGGGATGGAGGCAGGGGGTGATTGGAGGCAGGGGACCTGGGGGAGATTGAAGGCAGGGGGAGATTGTGGCACCGCAGAGGGGGGTGTTTGCGGCAGAGGGGGAAGGAGGCAGGGGGTGATATGACTAAATAATTTGCCCTTATTATATCGAAAATAACAAAAATATATATATATTTTTTTACCTTAATATCTAGCCTAGTGTACATGTTTGTAGCCTAAATACTGAAATTTGCACCTAAAAATGTAATTTAGTACGTTTTGTGAAATGCCAGTAAAAACGTGGCTGTGCCAGTAAATTTCCATATGATAGGTTGGCAACACTGTTGTGACACGGTAGTATGGCAATTCAAGGTTTAAAGCGGGGGTTCACCCTTAGAGGGCACTTTTCCCCCTTAGATTCCTGCTCGTTATTACTAGGGGAATCGGCTATTTATTTTAAAATATGTGCAGTACTTACCCGTTTACGAGACGCATCCTCTCCGTCGCTTCCGGGTATGGGCTTCGGGAATGGGCGTTCCTTCTTGATTGACAGGCTTCCGAGAGGCTTCCGACGGTCGCATCCATCGCGTCACGATTTTCCGAAAGAAGCCGAACGTCGGTGCGCAGGCGCAGTATAGAGCCGCACCGACGTTCGGCTTCTTTCGGCTACGAGTGACGCGATGGATGCGACCGTCGGAAGCCTCTCGGAAGAATGTCAATCAAGAAGGAACGCCCGCTCCCGAAGACCCATACCCGGAAGCGACGGAAGAAGATGCAGCTCGAAAACGGGTAAGTACTGCACATATTTTAATATAAATAGCCGATTCCCCTAGACCGAACGAGCAGGAAGCTAAGGGGAGATTTTTTTTTTTTTTTTAAAATGGGTGAACTCCCGCTTTAAGTCGAGTGTGAGGAGGAGACACTGTGCCCGGTGATCTTTGACTTCTCCCATGTTGTTCAGGTAGATCTCCACCAGGTTGCTGACCCCTGTTCTAGTGGCAACCAGGGTTTACCCACACTTTGGTGGGATTTTCTTTCACTTCCTGTTTTAGCTATGAGACGGGAATCAAAGGAAAGTCTCCCCAATGGGACACAGATGTCAAAAACAAAAACCGTGGCAGGGGGTTTTAACCCTCCCTTATGTGAAATTTAATAAAAAAGTTTTACCTTTACTTCTACATTAAGTTTACAAAACAGATCTGCACCTCCAGTAACATATCACACCCAGTGTCTGTCTTTCTCCTCCTGTAAGTTGCACATTCATGACTGATCCACACCTCCCTTGTGAACAATGCTGATAAATCTCGGCTATGTGTTACAGCACACACACATTTTCCTGAGGAACCTGCACCTTATGACACCGGCGGAGGACATAAACCACGCAGTTCTGGAGGTATTTGAACCCGGAGACGTTGGGCGAATAATCTGTGTTGGTCTGTGTCTTCCAAGGGGTGGGATTGTGATATGCCATGAGATCAGTTGTGGTAATAGAAGGTAGCTGGATGTCTCAATCACTTAACTGTATATTGGTGAGAAGGGATTGTTTAATGATACCATAAATGTTGTATAACGCTTTAGTGTGTAATGCTAGTTGCAGTCGGATTTTGTATCAGATTTGATCTGTCAGAGCAATCAAATTCATCAACTGATTAGTGCAAGGGTAGACTGGGCTAGGGGCATTTTTCTCCCCGGATGGTAGCCCTAAGTGGAGATTCTCCCCCATTCAGACATCAATCAGAGAAGGACCTGCAGTCAGCGACAGCTGTGGGGCGATATACTTATATCTAGCTACCCCCTGTTCAGACCTGCCGTCACAGTGCCTGGGAGAAGGAAGTCTTCTGACACTTAAAGCGGGGGTTCACCCTGTTAAAAAAAAAAAAATGTTTTTTTTTATTAGACCATTACATTCGGCATCGTAGCGCGAGCTACGGTATGCCGGTCTTACATTTTTTATCCCCGTACTCACTGTGCTATCGATGATTGAAGAATCCGGGGAATGGGCGTTCCTATGGTGAGAGAAGGTGATTGACGGCCGGCCCTGGCACGTCACGCTTCTCCGGAAATAGCCGAAATAGGCTTGGCTATTCACGGCGCCTGCGCATAGCCTGTGCGCAGGCGCCGTGAATAGCCGAGACCTACTCCGGCTGTCTTCGGGGAGCGTGACGTGCCAGAGCCGGCCGTCAATCATCCTCCCTCTCCATAGGCACGCCCATTCCCCGCGGGAGTCAGAATCTTCAATCATTGATAGTGAGTACGGGGATTAAAAATTTAAGACCGGCATACCGTAGCTCGCGCTACGATGCCGAAAGTAATGGTCTAATGCTGTGAAGGAGGGTGAACTACCGCTTTAATTCCTTTGCAGATCTGAGATGTCATGTGACCGAGAGCCACAAAGCAAGTCTTTGCTGGAAGAATGTAAAATTGTGTTCATTTCTTAAAATAAGGCTGGCCATCCATGATTCCCCCTATCTACGCAAGCGAGGTGGATGGAAGAATCCTCCCTGATGTGCCATTGTATGTGGACAGCAGGTACTCCTCTACTGTTGGAAAATAGAGATACCCCCTAAGATGGGATTTTAACGGCAACAACTCTACCAAAGTTGTATAAAAAAAAAAAATTGATACATATAAAAAAAGATCAATTACACATTATTATTATACAGAATTTATATAGAATTTATATAGTGTTTGCGCAGGGCTTTACAGTGTAGGGAGACACTATACCAACAGTACAATTTAAAACAAGAGGGTTAGAGGAGCCCTGCTCCTGCGAGCTTACAATCTAAGGCCCCGTACACACGACCGAGTTTCTCGGCAGAATTCAGCCAGAAACTCGGTCGGAGCTGGATTCTGCCGAGAAACCCGGCCGTGTGTACACTTTCGGCCGAGGAAGCCGACGAGGATTTCGGCGAGGAAATAGAGAACATGTTCTGTATTTCCTTGTTGTTCAATGGGAAATTTCGGCTCGCCGAGATCCTCGGCGGCTTCACAAGGAACTCGACGGGCAAAACGATGTGTTTTGCCCTTCGAGTTCCTCGGACGTGTGTACAGGGCCTAAGAGGGAGGAGCTGGTGAAAAAAAAGGTAGGGACTGTGAGGGATGAACTGATGAGGGGAGTAGAAGATTCAGTTGTTAGCTGGAAGCAGGATAGGCCACTCTGAAGAGATGAGTTTTCAGGGATCCCCTATAAGTGGACAGAGTAGGAAATAGCTGGACAGATTGGGGTAGTGAGTTCCAGAGGATGGGAGGATCTCTGGAAAAGTCCTGGAGACGAGCATGGGAGGAGAAGACAAGGAAGCTAGCGAGCAGAAGATCTTGGGAGGAGCGGAGAGGACAATTTGGGTGATATTTGGAGATAAGATTGGTGATGTAGCTCGGGGCAGAATTGTGAATGGCTTTGTATGTTTATTGTTAGTGTTTTGAATTGTATTTGTTGGGCAATGGGAAGCCAGTGGAGGGATTGGCAGAGAGGAGTGGCGGACACTGAACGGTTGGTAAGATCAATGAGTCTGGCAGCGGCATTCATGACTGAAGGGGGGAAAGCTAGTGTGATGATCTATAACAAAGCAAGAGTGAATGACACATTCATTGAAAACATACAAAAAAAGCATACAGTAAATGTAATGTTACTCTCCATTGTCCGAGAACAATCTTCAGTACCCGACGCGTTTTCAGGTTCAAGCCCTTCGTCAGCGGTACTTATATAGGAGAATCTAGGTTCAAATATTTGTCTAATAGGTAAGAAAAAACAAAAATACTTTGTGATATAGACATAGGCCGGGTACACACGGGCAAACATGTACGATGAAACCGGTCCGTTGGACCGTTTTCACCGTACATGTCTGCCCGGGGACTTCTGTACGATGGCTGTACTAACCATCATACAGAAGTCCGCGCGTAAACAATACGCAGGGCGTGTCCGCGCCGTCGCCGCGGCGATGACGCGGCGACGTGGGCGGGCCTGCCTTTTAAATGCTTCCACGCATGCGTCAAAGTCATTCGACGCATGCGAGGGACGGCGGGCGCTCGGACATGTACGGTAGGTCTGTACTGACGACCATACATGTCCGAGCGGGCAGGATTCCAGCGGACGGTTTTAAAACAAGTCCAGGAATATTTGCCCGCTGGGAAAAGGCCCGGCGGGCAAATGTTTGCTGGAATTCTGCACGCTCGCGCCTACACATGACCGAACATGTATGCTGAAACTGGTCCGCGGACCAGTTTCAGCATACATGTTTGGTCGTGTGTATGGGGACATACAGTAGCAAACATATATCGAATAAGGACAAAAAACATGTCCATACGACACCTATCAGCATGGAATGAATGGTGCAATTGTTCAAGCATAGATCAAAAACTTCACTGCAGCAAATGGCGTCATTGGAGGTCTCTAACATTGTCCCCAAGCTCAACCTCTCCTGTCGGAATACACTGATCTGATTAGTCACTGATCGAATGTAAAGTTTTCTAACCATCCCGTTTGACAGAAGTCCATCATTAGGCCGACTTCTGGTGAGCGGGAGTGCCCATAGATGGATCAAAATTCGTCTGGTCCCTGCTCAACCAACTGAATTTCGATCCATCTTTGGCCAACTATAGCCAGTTGATGATGATTATTGGCAGGAGCATTGACAGGTTAACTTCCAGATGAGGCAGTTGTTTTTGGTGCCCCTCCAGAAACATTCAAGCCAAACAAAATCCAGTACTATTTTAAATAGGGGTCCACCAATGCCATTTTTTTTAACACTGAGTACAAATACAGATACTTTTTTTAAAGTACTCACCGATACCAATTACTGATACATATTGCCTAGGAAGAGTAGGTAGAGGGGTAGTTTTGGAGGTGGGTGGGGTGGGGGGGTTGAGTGAGGGCAGAGTGAAGGGAATCAGGAGGGTAAGTGAGGGCAGGAGGAGGCGGCGGGGAAAGGAAAATGAAATGTCATTGGCCGTTAAGTACGTAGCAGCCCTGCTCCTTAACAACCAATAATTGTCAGCATTCTTTTCTTTACATTTCAGCTGGTAGCGGGGAAATCCCACTGACGGCTGAAAGAACTGAGGTATCGGTTTTAAGTATCGGTGAATTTGCACAAAACCCGTGCAAATGGCTAGTATCGGCACCGATACCGATTTTCAGCAACCCTATGCATTGGTTTTTGTTGCCCACTTCCCTCCTGCGGTGCGTCATTGGTTACTAGGTTGATGGCGGCTGGGTTACACAGCATCATCAGTTGGTATGGTGCAGGTAGCGCCAGCATCCTTGCAACTAGCTCACTAATGCTGCCCTGTGTATACAATGTGCTCTATAGAATATGTTCCTTAGGCCCCTTTCACACGGGCGGATCAGTAATGATCTGCCTCCGTGTGTCCGCTTTGCTCAGCAAATAGGATTTTCTTCCGTCCGAAAAATCGGATCATTGCGGAGGCGGGTGATTACGGGTGTCAGCGGATGACCATATCACATAGGGACCAATGTATGTCCCGTTTTCATCCGCAACGGATGGATGAAAATGCGGACATACGGTCCGCACATGTGAAAGGGGCTTAAGGGGTATGGATACCCCAAGTTCAAACCTTTGCATGTAATGAACACACACACAAAAATGTGAGCTTTCCCAATATGCAGAGAAACATTGCAGTTTAGCATACGCACAAAAGTGCCTTTATTTGTTAATGGCACCCCAATGCATCTGTAGCCGCATGTGTTTTTTTTTCCGCTCACACCAAACTACATGCTGCAGCACTTCTTTTCTGCATTTCTCACGCGTAGGGCAGCAATGTGTAGGAACACACCCTCTCTTGGTCACACTTGTGAACCAAGCCTTAAAGGGGAGTTCCACCCACAATTTCACTTTTTAAATATAAATACCCCTGTAATACACAAGCTTAATGTATTCTAGTAAAGTTAGTCTGTAAACTAAGGTCCGTTTTGTTAGGTTGTTACAGCATTTAGATCGTTTATAATCTAGAAATAGACCGTGGCCATCTTAAGTGTGGGCATCATGAAGCCAGACTGTATGACTTCCTGGATTTCAGCTTTGCATATCTCGCACATGCTCAGTGCACAAGCAATGTAATAGGTTTCAGTCAGGTTTGCAAGGACTACTGGGAAACATGATGCCTATACCAGAAACCCTTGCAAATAGCCTAGGCAAATAAGGAGGAGGAAGTAATGAAGGACTACAAAATAAAGGTATTTACAAGCAACAAATTAAATAAAAATTGTCCATTCTGAACACTATGAGATTAGAGCATGCAACACAGACAAACATAAAAAAATGGGTGGAACTCCACTTTAAGAACTCCCTATGCTAGTGTATGCCCAGCATTTTTTAAATATTGTTGGTTCTGAGCTGCTTGTGTAGCTCTGATGTTGTTTATGTTACCACCATTCCTACGTAATTGTATCTTGTATTACTAATGTCTTGGTCTGCATAATGCAACTTACGGTTAAATAAAGGAATTACAAAAAAAAAATTGTTCGCGCAAGTGAGTCCAAATAGGACTGTTTAGATGTACAACATTGTTTAGATGTACAATATTACACAGCTGTTCTCCTCTGCTTGCTGGCCCATTTCCATAGTCAGTCAGGCAAGCTTGTGCCATTTGAGGCGCACTCAATATCAGGGATCTCCAAACTGTCTAAACAAAGGGCCAGTATCCTGTCCTAAGACTAGGTGGGCTGGACCGTGGCCAGTGGGCATAGACACTTCCTCTGTGCCAGTCGTAACAAAGCTCAGGCTTGGTGGTCAGTGGGAGTGGAAAATAAATTACATAACGCTTCTGGTCAGTAGGATGATATATAGTGCCCCATCATTGGCGTCGGTGGGAAAAATAGTACCCCATCATTGGTGTCAGTGGGAGGAATAGTACCCCATCATTGGTGTCAGTGGGAGGAATAGTACCCCATCATTGGTGTCAGTGGGAGGAATAGTACCCCATCATTGGTGTCAGTGGGAGGAATCGTGTCCCATTTTTGTCATCAGTGGGCGGAATTTTGCACCATCATTTTTTTTTCCAGAAGAATAATACCCCAGTGTTGGTGTCAGCAGAAGGAATTGTACCTCATTGTTGGTGTCTGTGGGAGGAACAGTGCCCAAGGGCCGGATAAAGTCAAGCAAAGGGCCGTATCTGGCCCATGAGCCACAGTTTGGAGACCACTGCTTCATAAGAACTATAGGCACAACTTTTTTTTTTTCATTTTGGATAGAGCATGGGAGAGTTATAACCCCCGTCAGATTTTTTATATTTTTTTGCCATCTGTGTCCTATTGTGGAGATTTCCCTTCGCTTCCTGTCCCATAGCCAAACAGAAAATGAGAGAAAATCTATGCAAATTAGGGGAATTCCTCTGGGACCTCCAGGTCACCATTGAAAGATTTTCCCATTAATACATAATTCATAATTGGGGATTATCTTTTACTTTCACTTTCAATGATTATGGTAAACGGTATGAAAAAAAGAAAAAAATGTATACTCACCTAGATGGATGCAGCATCTGTCCCCTGCCACCTCTGCACTGAGACCATAGCAATCAAATACAGCTGAGCGATCAAACACTCTGCCCCTCCATTGGAGCGATGGGCTCGGGAGGGAGCTGCTGGCTCAGTCCCCCAGTCCAGGCATCTGGGTAGATCACGACTGTAGATCACGACTGTAAAGTTGAGATCTTTCCCCAGCCTGAACCGTCTGTGACGTCAGCCGACAGCGGGCTTTAGCCTGATGTAGACTGAAAACGGGTCACAGGAGTGAAGAACAAACTGCACTCCTGGGATCCATTGGTAAAGTAGGGCCAAAAAGCTTTGGCCCTACGTCTCCTTTAACAACCAGTGACCAAGAGATAAGAGTGGTGGCAATTATGCTGCTCTGCCACACTGCATACATGGGAAAAGTGTAACTATAAGCGCAAAAATAGTGTAACTGTGAACATATAGGTGGGCAATAGACCAATAGTCTTATAAGTCCATAGAGGGTCAGTTCTTATTCTGTTTTACACTGCATACATGGACAGGCACTCTGCCTGTCTCTGTGTGCCAAGTTAGAATAGGTCTGAATTACACAGTTTTGTTATTTACGACCTAGAGGTAATTATTTTTGAATTTGATGCAATAATAGCACAAGTTTGGAAAATGGTGCAATTAGGAACTATCTGAATCAGTCGTATGTGTCTGTAAAGTTACTGAAACAGGAAGTAGGGATTTTTGAATCTGGTGCAGGCCATTTCAAAGGGCTATAGCACCAGAAAACGTTCAGTAGTGCTTTATTGAATTCCCCTGAGGGTAGTGATTAGAGGGCCATATTCTGAGTAGAGTTACGACGGAGTATCTCAGGAAACTCCGTCGTATCTCTCTTTTTTGACCCGCGTATCTATGCAAGTGATTCCTAGAATCATTTTCGCATAGATACGCTGAAGATCCGACATGTGTAAGTCACTTACACTGTCGGATCTTAAATGTAATTCGCCGCCGGCCGCTAGCTGGCGTTTACGTTCAGGTCTCATTTGTTTATGCAAATGAGCCTGATACGCCGATTCACGAACGAAATCGCGTCGTGTAACCGTCGCTTACGTCGTTTGCGTAAGCGTAAGGTTACCCCTGCTATATGAGGGGTAACCTTATGCCTGTCCCACGTATGCCATGTTAAGTATGGCGTCGGGTCCGCGTCGTCTTTTCCCGTCGGGAAGGTCGTTTTCCTAAGTCGTTCTTGAATACGACTTTACGTCAATGACGCACACGTCGGCGTCATTGACGTTTTCCGCCGAGAACTGGAGCATGCGCACTGGGCTATTTTTAGCCCGGCGCATGCGCAGTTCGTTCGAAACGGGTGCGCGCTTAATTTAAATATAAGCCACCCCCTATGAAATACGCAGGGATACGTCGGGCCTTTTACACTACGCCTCCGCAAACTACGGAGCAAGTGCTTGAGGAATATGGCACTTGCTCCAGTAAGTTGCGGCGGCGTAGTGTAAATAGCTTACGCGATGCCGCCGCAGAAAGTACGAGAATATGGCCCTAGGCCTACATCTACTTTCACCTCACTCAGCAGATTTTTCTTCATTCCACTACTTTTAATAACATTGAGGATCTCCTGGAACAGCACATGCCCGCTACCTGCGCCAATATGTCTAGAGCAGGGGTCTCCAAACTGGGGGCCGGATCCGGCCATTTGCTTGCTTTTACCCGGCCCTTGGGGAACTAATCCTCCCACTGATACAAGGCAGTAATCTACCATGGAACACCAACAATGGAGCACCATTTCTCCCACTGACACTAATAATAGGGCACTGTTCCTCCTTATAATACCAATGATTGGGCACTATTCCTCTAACCTAATACCAAATGTGGTGATGTTTACTCCTACTGATGCCGCTGGCCACAATCTGACCCTCCTGAAGTCTTTGTTTATAAAGTTTGGAGACCCCTGGTCTAGAGTACCAGGACTTCTCTCCTACACCTGTCCAGCCTGGAGTGAGGCCTGCATTCAGCTATCCATGGCAGCATATGAGTGCACAGCCAAGGCTCAGCAGGACAGCTGTGTGTGTTTATATTCCAATGTACACATCATCATCTCTATTCTCCGCACACCCAATATCCCGCTCTGTCACTCTGAACTTTTCAAACATGTGTCTGAGTAACTCCTGCCCTTTCACCACGCCCTCCTTCACCTCTTGCCAGAAAACATCTGCCGGGACAACAGGCTGTTGGAGACGCCAGGTGTGTAGCAAGCAAGCAGGTACAAGTGTTGTCTTTGTCCGGATGGTCTTATCCGATTTGTTCTTCATTATCAGTGCTGTGAGTCGGCATTGTTCACAGTTTTTCTAGTGATTTTTAAGATGTGTGATTGTATCTTTGTTACATCATTTGATATGTGGAAAGAGTTTGTCCATAGATTGGGTGAGCTGATCATTGGAAGCAAACAACCTTCGTTGGTAAATCTAGTAGTAGTTACTCACATTCAGCTAGATTTGTTTTTTAATGTTGAAGACGTTTGGTAGCTTATCCGAGCCACCAAGAATTGGCTTGGACAAGCTTTGGAACGTCTTCAGCATGAGAGGCATGAAAAAGTACAGTTCAATGCCATTATGCGACTATTATAGCATTGTCTGGATAAATGAGAACCTCCACAGACAACCTTCATTGCTATAACTAACTCCCTTCGTTGTCTATGAGGCTGTGCAGTGCCAACTTATTAGTGGTAATTGACCTCCGTAAATTTGTTGAAAATTTTTCACTCTTGTATAATAGTCTGTCATACACAGTGTGTAAAACACAGTTGTTATAGAATATTAGCAAAATTAGGGAAAAGCGGCAACAGGACAAATGCTGGCTATATACCCAATAGAGATTCTGTTTTGTAGGTTGGTGGAGGGTGGTCACTTTGGTAAAGTATAATGTTATTTCCCAGGGTCCATCCCAGTGTACTTTTTTTCTTTGTGTTTCAGGATTTGGGTAAAATTTATTCTAATACAGCCTTTATAATCTTTTTAACACGGAAGAACCCATAAAATAAATTATATGTCTCAGCTCACTATACATTAGTTGGATGGTCAGTGGGAAGAATGTTTCTTACAGTGTAGGCTATTGGGAAGAATGCTCCTTATTTTGGTGGTCAGTTGGAAGAATACCCCTTACATTGGGGGTCAGTGGAAGGAATGCTCCTTATATTGGAGGTTAGTGAGAAAAATGCTCCTTACATTGGTGGTCAGTGGGAAGAATGCTCCTTACATTGGGGGTCAGTGGAAGGAATGCTCCTTTTATTGGTGGTCAGTGGGAGGAATGTTCCTTACATTGGTGGTCATTGAAAAGAATGCTCCTTACATTGGTGATCAGTGAGAAGAATGTTCCTTACATTGGTGGTCAGTGGGGAGAATTCTCCTTATATTGGAGGTAAGTGGGAAGAATGCTTCTTACATTGAAGGTTAGTGGGAAGAATGCTCCTTATTTTGGTGGCCAGTGGGAAGAATGTCCCTTACATTGGTGATCAGTGAGAAGAATGCTCCTTACATTGGGGGTTAGTGAGAAGAATGTTCCTTACATTGGTGATCAGTGGGAAGAATGTTCCTTACATTGGGGGTTAGTGAGAAGAATGTTCCTTACATTGGTGATCAGTGAGAAGAATGTTCCTTACATTGGGGGTTAGTGAGAAGAATGTTCCTTGCATTGGTGATCAGTGAGAAGAATGTTCCTTACATTGGTGATCAGTGGGAAGAATGTTCCTTACATTGGTGATCAGTGGGAAGAATGTTCCTTGCATTGGTGATCAGTGAGAAGAATGTTCCTTACATTGGTGATCAGTGGGAAGAATGTTCCTTACATTGGTGATCAGTGAGAAGAATGTCCCTTACATTGGTGATCAGTGGGAAGAATGTTCCTTACATTGGTGATCAGTGAGAAGAATGTTCCTTACATTGGTGGTCAGTGGGAAGAATGTTCCTTACATTGGTGATCAGTGGGAAGAATATCCCTTACATTGGTGATCAGTGGGAAGAATGTTCCTTACATTGGTGGTCAGTGAGAAGAATGTCCCTTACATTGGTGATCAGTGGGAAGAATGCTCCTTACATTGGTGGTCAGTGGGAAGAATGTTCCTTACATTGGTGATCAGTGGGAAGAATGCTCCTTACATTGGTGGTCAGTGGGAAGAATGCTCCTTACATTGGTGGTCAGTGGGAGGAATGCTCCTTACATTGGTGATCAGTGGGAAGGAGGAGGAGGACACACCCAAGGAGCTCTCTGAGAGATCCAACCTTTTTTCAAGCCTGGGCCTTGCCTGCTAGCTTGGCCCAGGAATAATGCCTGATCCTGGGGGAGGCCCTGGGACGGATGCCCCTGATGATACGGGGCCTAGTGAGGAGGAGGAGGTGGTGCAGGATCTGACTGTGGGTCCAGGCCCTGGTGAGAATACGGATGTATTCAGACAAAAGGTAATTGATCGTTTTCGGGCGATCGGAAGAGCAGAGGAGAAACTTAAAAGTTTGAAAGCTGAACATAAAAACTTCAAAACTAAGTACTTCCAGGCCTGGAGTAAGAACCGTTCAGCCATGAAGCCTGAGCTACAAGAGATGGAGGAGAAAGTGAAGGTACAATCTTTACTATTGGAGAAGTTAAAAGATAAAAGTGGAGCTTTTTCAGAAAAATTTAAAAATGAGAGGAGATTTGCCAGCCAGACCTCTGTGGATCAGCGGCAGTCGCAAGTTACAGACAACCCGGGTCCATCTGCCTCTGCGCCTCTCCCCCCATGTCAGGCTGGGGAATCGCCAGCGGCAACCAGCCAGGGGGTTGAGGGTCAACATGGCACCTTACGTTTCATCCAGCAGATGGAGTCACCCCTAAGGACAGACAGGTCTGCTGGTGAGGCATCAGAAGTCGCTGTGGAGTCGCAGAGGGGTCGCAGACCAGCACTGGTGGAGAAATCCCAGTGTACTGTGCAGCCGCTTTCCAACATGTCTGCCCCTCCAGCTGCAGTGAGTGGTGTCCCGGCTAAAGTGGACGGTGTCCCGGCTAAAGTGAGTGGTGTTTCTGCTGTGGAGAAATCCTCTGCAGACATGAAGGGAAAACCCCTGGCAGAGGTGTCACCAGCCCACCAGAGCAGTATGGATGGATCTACATCATGCGCCCTGCAAATGGATTCTGTTGTGACTGCTGGGATCTCTGGTTCTACAACCAAGATGGCTGCCAGCTCCAAAGAGCCAGTTTCAGCCTCACCTGGGCTGACTGATGCAGGTGGGGGAGGGGAGCAGCACAGTGCAGCAAGTGGAGTGGAAGCAGCGATGGAAGCCTCCTGCACTGGTTCACCTGGTACTGGATTACAACAACCTTCACCCTGCTCAGTTGACAATCCTGCCCTGATGGAGAAGAGTCTGCCTGGAGGTGAAGTATGTGTGGATACCGCTGTGAATGTGGACACGGCAGGAATTATTAATGTGCCAGGAAATAATGACCGTAATATTATTGATGAAGCAATGGATGTGGTGGGTGGTGGTGAAGGGGTTAACAATGACATTTTTCCTCCTGCTCAGCAGAGGAAAGACTCGGCTGTGCAATCATCTGCCAAACGCACAACTGGACCCTCTGCAGGGAGGTTTGTGAACAACGGCAGCTATGCAGCAGTTTTGGGGAATCGCACCAAGGAGGGTGGGGGGAATGGTGCAAATGTTGGTGGTCACAATTTGGGGGGGTTTAGTGGTGGGATGGTTGGTGGGTATAAGAGAAGAAATGTGGTCCAGTTGAAGTGGGAGGGGGAGGGGACCCCACCAGTAAGGGGGAGGGTGGCAGAGTTGATCCTGGAAATGGGGTTCAAAGTCGCTGACATTTTTGCTTTGATTTGTCCTGTTGGCAGTTGGGAATTTGATTTATCCTTTGTAAAACCTGAGGGTCTGGATTTATTTTGGGAACGTTTTAGGGGGCGCAGGGACCTTCCGCAGTGGAATGGTTGGATGCCAAAGGTGGTTTCCAGGCAGCCTCTAATAAAATCAGTGACGATCCTTGTGCGTAACGAATCCATCCCAGAGGCTGATTTGGTAGTATGGTTACGCCGATATGGTGAGGTCCTCGCTCCACTGCGGAAGGTCCTTGATCAGCATGGGATATGGACAGGGGCCTGGACAGTGTCACTAAAATTGGGGGTACAGGGAAATGTTGTTCAACATCTGCCCTGTTCAGCCTTTCTGGGGAGGGACAGGCTGACCATTTTTTACCAGGGTCAGCCTAAGGTGTGCAATAAATGTGGTGACAAGGGCCATTTTGCCTCCACCTGCACCCGCAAGAAATGCTCTTTGTGCCAGGAGCTCGGCCATTTGGCTAAAGACTGCACTGACATTCGGTGCAATTTGTGCCAAAAACTTGGTCACCCCTACAGTCAATGCCCGGAGGCATTACATAACCTGCCAGGGTTGGAGGCTGAGCTGCAGAGGCTGGATAAGGAGGATGAGGCCACTGAAACCCTTGTTGTCCCTCCTGTGTCTGTGACACCTGTTTCTGTTCCCCCTAGTGATGTGGTCCCTGAGTCTGTCCCTTCTGTGTCTGTGACATCTGTTTCTGTTCCCCCTAGTGATGTGGTCCCTGAGTCTGTCCCTTCTGTGTCATCTGTTTCTGTTCCCCATAGAGATGTGGTCCCTAAATCTGTCCCTCCTGTCCCTAATCCATCTATTCGTAGATCCTCCAGACTGGCGGAGGCTGCTGGGGGGGCAGGTTTAGCGGATCTTCCCACTCAGCCTCCAGTCCCTGCCCCTCGGCAGCGCAAGCGTGGTCAGGGGAATGTGGGGGTGCTGGATGGGGGTGGGGCCGATGGAGGGGTGTCCATACCCCATGTCTCACATTCAGTTGATGGGGATTCGGATGAGGAGGGGTGGGAGACGATCAGGAGGAAGAAAAAAAAGAAGAGAAAGGCTAGAAAACCAGTCGTCTCTTCCTCAGAGTCGGATCCAAGAGGGGTTCCCCTTGGTAACACCTTTTCTGTGTTGTCGGGTGATGAGATGTCTTTGTCTTCCTCTTTTTCATCTATGGATGAGGGGGAGTCACGTAGTTTGAAGAGAGTGGTTTCTGGTGATGAGAGTGTGGTGAAGGTCAAGAAACGACTACCCCAATCATCCTGATGGCAGTTCCCCCTCCGATAAAGGTGGCGACCATTAATGTCGCCAGCATTAAATCTGCAAGAGCTCGTGATATGGCCTTATTTTTGCTCAGCGAGTTTGATGCCGAGATTTTATTTTTGCAAGAGACCTGGCTCCATACTTTGGCCGATGTCCATCTGGCAAAAAGGGAGTGGAGATGCGGTCCCTCCTTTTGGTCTCTTGCGGCTGAGCCCTGCAGCGGAGTTGCGGTACTTTTTAAAACCGATATGGTAACGTGCCGGCGGGTAATTGAGGTAGAAATAGGTAGATGCATGGTGTTGGACGTTTCTGTTAGGGGGCATGACCTGCGCCTGATCAATATCTATGGGCCGCAGTCAAGGTGGGGCAGGAAATGCCTCCTCACAGAGATCAAGCCCTTCCTTTTTACGTCCCAGCAGGTTGTCTTTGGAGGTGACTTTAACACCATCATTAGGCCTGAAGACAGGAGAGGCTCCATAGACAGGCTGGGATACGATAGCGTTTTTCTTAGAGATATGGTGAGACAAGCAGGCCTGGTAGATGTGCATATTAAGCAATGCCCTGGCTGCACGGGATTCACATTTCAGAGAGGGAATAGTCAGAGTAGGATAGATAGGTTTTTTTTAAAGGAGAACTCTGCTTTCTCGGCTCCTGAGTTGAGGGCGGTGGAGTTCTCTGACCACTGTATGCTGTCTGTGACTCTGAATGCCTCGGACACTCCACCCAGGGGAAGGGGTACCTGGAAACTGAATTCGGCTCTCCTGGAAGATGTAGAGGTAAGACAATCCTTTGAGGATTTTTTTCAGGCACAGGTTTCTATTCTGGACTTTTGCAGCAGTAAGTCAGAGTGGTGGGAGCTTGTGAAACAAAGGGCAATTGGACTTTTCAAGGCCATAGGTAAGAAGAAGCAGCTTGGTATGTACATTGCCTACCAGCATTTGCGGAGGAAGCTTGATCGTCTTGTCTCGTATGGAGGAGATCCAGGGGAGATCTCTGAGGTGAAGTTTCTTCTTAGGAAGTGTCAATACGACCGGCGTGCCTCCTTGGTTCTGGAGAGGGATTATGGAAAATATCACTCGCCTGATCCTTACCAGAACTGTAAGCAAGGCATAGCAGTTAAGACGGTCATAGGCCTGAGGGATGGTACGGGTTCCCTGGTGAAGTCCAGATCAGGGATCCTGGAGATCTTCAGATCATATTACGCTGACCTTCTGGGAAGAAAGGACCTTTGTCGGGACAAGATGGAAAGCTTTCTGGATTCTACTCCAGGATTGGGAAATGGTACATTGCCTTTGATGGATTTGTCAGAACCAATTTCAGCGGATGAGGTAGTTCATGCTATAGACAAGCTGGCTACCAAAAAATCGCCTGGGCCAGATGGGTTGACAGCTGAATTCTACAAGTGTTTTAAGTCCATTCTGGCTCCTTTTTTAGCAGAGGTTTATAACAGCTGTCTAGAAGAGGGTTCGCTCCCTCCCTCCATGAGGCAATCCGCTGTGATTCTTCTGTCAAAAGGTAAAGACCCCTCAATGATTGAGAACTGGCGCCCCATCAGTCTTCTCAATGTTGATAGAAAGATCTTGGCGAAGATTCTTTTTTGGCGCTTGTCGTCAGTGGCAGGCGATTTGTTGTCCAGTCATCAGCACTGCTCAGTCCAAGGTAGAAGCACCTTTTCAGCGATTTTAGCTGTCCGGGAGGCTTTGGAACGATGCAGGGCTGCTGGATGGAGAAAGTACTTGCTGGCACTTGATCAGGCGAAGGCTTTTGATAGAGTCAATCACGAGTACCTGTATTTGCTACTTGGTAGATACGGCCTGCAGGGGAGGTTTATAGATTGGCTGAAGACATTATATAGAGGGGCTGAGAGCTTCCCACTGGTTAATGGTTGGGTTGGACGGCCTTTTGGGGTTGGCTCTGGTGTGCGCCAGGGATGTCCTCTGAGCCCCCTGCTATATGTATTCGCAATCGACCCCTTCATAAAAAGGCTAGAGTGTGGATCGTTGTGCGGGGTGCCTTTGGGCATTGCTAGTGTGCCGCCCTTGAAGGTCGTGGCCTACGCCGATGATGTGTCTGTTATTGTCTCTGGGACGGAGGAGGCGCAGGAGGTGGTCTCTATGATAGAGCAGTACACGGAGGCCTCTGGTTCTAAAGTCAACCATGAAAAGAGTGAAGTTTTCTGGATGGGTGAGGAGGGTGAAAGCTTCGAACTTCCGGATGCCTTCCCAGAGCCCCAGCAGGAAATTAAAGTGTTGGGCATCAAATTTGGTCCTGGTGACTATGGTCATCGAAATTGGGAAAGCAGGTTGGTGTGTGCCAATGCCAAAGTAGCAAGCTGGAAGAAATGGAGGCTTTCCTTGAGGGAGAGGGTTGACTTGATCAAAACGTACCTGGTCCCAATCTTTTTATATGTCAGCTTCGTCTGTATCTTGCCATCATCTCTCTATGCAAGGGTGTACAGCTGTTTTTTCCAACTGTTATGGGGAAATAGGCTAAACCTGATTAAACGCAATGTAACTTACCTGTCTAGGCGGGAGGGTGGCCTAGGAATGGTCAACCCAATAGTTTTCTTTTCTCTGCTCTTTTTAAAGTACAATCTTGGTAACATGCTAGCAGAGAACCCGCCGGGATGGGTGGGTATTTTTCAGTCTTGTTTTAGGCCTTTTCTGCGATGCTGGGAAGATGGCGGGCCAGTGAAAAGTCTGAGAGTCCAACATGGCAAGCTCCCGGCTTATGTTGCCCCGTGTCTGAAAATACTTCGGCAGTGGCAGGTGACAGCGGAGGATATCAAGTCCCTCCCCAGGAAGCTTCTGGAGAAGAGAATTTTGAGCTCGGCTTTCAGTGTGTCACTGGCCTTAAGGGATTGCCCAGGCTCTGTAATGAGGGAGGGATTGCGTTTAATCAATTTAGAAAGAATCCCTCTGAAGTTTAGGGATCAAGCTTGGCTCGCTTTCCATGGAAGGCTCTATGTGAGAGGGAACCTGAAGAATCGCTCTGTGGATGATCGGGATTGTCCGAGAGCAGAGTGTGTTGGTAAAGTGGAGTCTATGGACCACTTTTTGCTGCAGTGTCCCTTTAACATAGAGGTGTATAAAAGGGTGGGGAGGGCTCTAGGCATTCCCTTTTTCTATCGCATGAGTTATGCGGAGTGGGTGTATGGGGCATTCCCGACTCACTGGGATTTTGATTTCAATACACTTTTTCTAGTTAGTATAGTTGTCCGTTACTTCACATGGAATGCACGGTGTCAGATTACCCTGCGGAAGAAAGTCCTCTCTGTCGAGGTGGTGGTGCACGATATTCTGGGTGAGGTTGGGAAAATTCGGGGTCTTGAGAAGGGCAGGGAACCTAGGGCGGTCTGGAAAAGGGCGTGGAGGAATATCAGACCTGCCTTTGGTGAGCTGCCCGTCTCTGAGTGAGGAGTTCTTTTCCCTTTCTGTCTCTTTCACTCCCTTAGCTTTTGTTGGTTAGTATCTTTTTGAAGAAGGGCTGCATGCATAATGGGTGCGGGTTTGTTTCTTGACCTTGTAGGTTTGTCTGGTGTAGTGGTGTGTGTTGTAGTAGGATTTATTTCACCAGTGGTTACATGATTTTTGCTTTGCTGTAAAGTCTTTTGTTTGAGAGCAGATTTGCTATATTTATTTTTATTTATGTAAATATGTATATATTTATGTATTTTTTATATATAGTGATTTTATGCTTTTTGTTTGCAAGACTTTTAATAAACAAAATTGGGAAGAATGTTCCTTACATTGGTGATCAGTGGGAAGAATGCTCCTTACATTGGTGGTCAGTGGGAAGAATGCTCCTTACATTGGTGGTCAGTGGGAGGAATGCTCCTTACATTGGTGATCAGTGGGAAGAATGTTCCTTACATTGGTGATCAGTGGGAAGAATGTTCCTTACATTGGTGGTCAGTGGGAAGAATGCTCCTTACATTGGTGGTCAGTGGGAAGAATGCCCTTTACTTTGGCGGAAAAGGATCATTGGTGTCAGTGGTTATTTATCTGATAGGCAGATAGTGCTTCTTGCTCAGGAACCCCTAGCAACTTCTGGAGGAACTATAGGATTTTGCAAAACCCTAGTTGAGAAAGATCTAATAGCATACCTCCCAACTTTCTAAATTGGGAATTTGGGGTGCCTATTAGCAAAAGTATGAAGGCATAGGACACACCCCCTGTCATGCCCTCTTAAAGATGAATTGTACAAAAAAATGTTTATTTAAACCCACAAGTGCTTTTTTTTACCACTTTTCTTCCTTTATATTGGCTTTCGGGATTAACAAATACAGCCATTTAGAAATTGGATGAAAGGTTTAGCACTGGGAAACACTTTTTGATAGGTAAATAGTGCATTTTATATACAACTATATAGATCAGACCAAAATGAGGGACAAATGAGGAGCAAATAGGGACAGAGAGACTTTGTTCCAAATCCGGGACATTCCCTCGAAATCAGGAACAGTTGGGAGCTATGTAACAGGACATGCACGTGTTTCAGTTAATCGCATCTTGCAACACTCTCTTTATACGTATAGTCATTATAAAGTAATCATTTGGAACAAGTGACTCAGTCTGATGCAGCGCATCAATACTTACCTCCCAACATTTAGAGATAGGAATGAGGGACACCTACTAACAAACGTATGTAGGCACAGGACACGCCCCCCTGTCACACCCCCTTAAAGGAGAATTAACCCCCAAAAAAAGTTAATTAAATCCACAAGTGCTTTTTTTTACCACTACTATTGCTTTATATTGGCTTTTAAAATGTACAAATGCAGCAATTTAGAAATTAGATGAAAGGTTTAGCACTGGGAAACACTTTTTGAAAAATAAAAAGTGCATTTTATATACAACTATATGGATCAGATCAAAATATGGATCAGGACAATGGGATATCGCTGCAAATCAGGGACATACCCTCAAAATTAGTGACAGTTGGGAGCTCTGTCAATGTATTCATGTTGAATGGGATGCCAACACACCACAAAGGACTCTAAATTAGAACCTACAGTATTTGTTTCTGTGCAAGCTATGATATAGGTATGCTGGTTCAGTTTATTGACATGCCGCTCAAAATGAACAGCACTACATTGCACTTTACGCACTGCCGCGCATTATGCTAATGCTCATTAAAACCTGCGGTACTGCAAAGCATTAGCTAGATTCAGGTACAGCCACCTATCTTTAGGTCGGCTTAGCGCATCCCATTTGCACTACGCCGACATAACATAGTGAGGCAAGTACTGTATTGACAAAGCACTTGCCTCCTAAGTTACGTCGGCGTGGCGCAAATGGCCCGGCGTAACCCCGCCTAATTCAAAATAGGCAGGTAGGGGGCGTGTTGTATGGTAATGAATTCACGATTCATTACCATACATCGTACGGCGCATGCGCGCGCATGCTCAGTATTACGTTTGCTTTTGACGTGAACGTAACCTACGCCCAGCCCCATTCTGAATCGGCTTACGCAAACGACGTAAACAACGTGAAATTCGAAGGCTGTCCGACGTCCATACTTAACATTTGGCTGCGCCATCTTTTTGGTTGTTTATCTCTACGCCTGAAAACGCCTTATGTAAACGGCGTATTTTACATGCGACGGCCGTGCGTACGTTTGTGAATAGGCGTATATTGATCATTTGCATATTCTCGGGGGAAAATCGACGTACACGCCCCTAGCGGCCAGCGTAAATATGCAGCTAAGATACGACGGCGTAGGAGACTTACGCCGGTCGTATCTTAGCAACAGAGAAGCGTATCTCAATTTGAGCATACCGCTTAAAGATACGACGGCGCGGATTCGGACTTACGACGGCGTATCTACTGATACGCCGTCGTAAGTCTTTATGAATCTAGCTACATGTGTCTAAATGTGTCCTGAAACCAGAACACCTAGTTTGGCATACTTCCATGTCAGTTATACAAAAATAATTGAGTGGATTAGTTCTGGATTAGCCTGACAGTCATATAACTAGCATTAACAGAAGACAAGGTCAACGATGGCTTCTTTTTCTCCATAACTTCTTCATATAAACATACTGGGTTATCTGATTTGGTATGTTATAGATTTTGCCTACAGGTCCAACTGTCAAGTTTGAAACCTTAGCCTAAAAATCGACAGTTGGAACATAGAACTTTCATGCCATTTTATATTGGGTGTTCAGAATGAATGGTAGTGCACCTTTATTTATGACTTAACATGCATTGCCGTAATGTGCTGTGAATGGAATCCTAAGGCCTCAACCACAACAAAGGATCCTTACGCCCATGCGAAGGGTTGTCTTCTGCCACCTGGGATGCACAGGTGTTCTGTGCCTAGGCATACTGGCAATCAATGACAGGCAGTGGGCTTCATGGACCTGCATGGACCTCCACACGCACCTTCTAGTGTAAATCCATGCAAGTCCAAAGCACGGATCAGAAAGCATTTGGTTTGCGTCATGGTCGTCCTGATTTGCGCACTGGACCCACATGGATTTGCACCCCGGGATGGGCTTGGAGATCCTTGGGCTGCCTGTCATTAATTTCAACAGGCTGCCTACACGCATGGAACACGTGTCCCAAGCGGGAGAAGATGGCCCTTTAGAAGGGGCACATGGATTGGTGTGCCCATGTGAATGAGACCTAATGCCTCGTACACACGATCGGGCTTTTGCCGGCCTATTTACGCTACGCCGCCGCAACTTTTTTTGGAGAATACGGCACTTGCCTGTAAAAGTTGCGGAGGTGTAACGTAAATAGGATACGTTACGCCCGCACAAAGTTACGCGATTCTACGTGAATCTAGCCCTATGTGTCAGAAGATCATGGCACTTTGCCAGTCTACAAAACATGAAGTGACAGTTAACTGACATGTTCCACACATTCTGTTCAGCTATTAACACTTTTGGCGCCTGCCTGATGTGACTCGTGGATCTCAGTTGTCTGCCGGGCAGCCTCTCCTTCCTTTATGGTTCATTGAGAATGTGAATAAGCTAGTCACCCAGGAGTTAACCTGTATCCCGTATGTCCTGCAGGTACATGTTTTAGGAGGAGACACATAAAGAGAGGAAAGGGTAGCAGCACACATACCATAGATACCTGGAAAAATCTGAAAATATCAATAGGTTTAAGTATAAAATGTATTGCGTTTGTATATTAAATAATTAGTTTCATTGGCTGGAGCATTGATAGTTTTGGAGTGAAAGCTAAAAGAAAAACATAAAAAGAAGGGGGACCTCTCTGATAATTAATTTATAGGTAATTCAGTAAGAAAATATATAGAAAAAAAAATCAATTAGAGGTCAGTGAGAAGAATGTTCCTTACATTGGTGATCAGTGGGAAGAATGTTCCTTACATTGGTGATCAGTGAGAAGAATGTTCCTTACATTGGTGATCAGTGGGAATAATGTCCCTTACATTGGTGATCAGTGAGAAGAATGTCCCTTACATTGGTGATCAGTGAGAAGAATGTCCCTTACATTGGTGATCAGTGGGAAGAATGTTCCTTACATTGGTGATCAGTGGGAATAATGTCCCTTACATTGGTGATCAGTGGGAAGAATGTTCCTTACATTGGTGATCAGTGGGAAGAATGTTCCTTACATTGGTGATCAGTGAGAAGAATGTTCCTTACATTGGTGATCAGTGGGAAGAATGTCCCTTACATTGGTGATCAGTGAGAAGAATGTCCCTTACATTGGTGATCAGTGAGAAGACTGTCCCTTACATTGGTGATCAGTGGGAAGAATGTCCCTTACATTGGTGATCAGTGAGAAGAATGTCCCTTACATTGGTGATCAGTGAGAAGAATGTCCCTTACATTGGTGATCAGTGAGAAGAATGTCCCTTACATTGGTGATCAGTGAGAAGAATGTCCCTTACATTGGTGATCAGTGGGAAGAATGATCCTTACATTGGTGATCAGTGGGAAGAATGCTCCTTACATTGGTGATCAGTGGGAAGAATGTTCCTTACATTGGTGATCAGTGGGAAGAATGTCCCTTACATTGGTGATCAGTGAGAAGAATGTTCCTTGCATTGGTGATCAGTGGGAAGAATGTTCCTTACATTGGTGGTCAGTGGGAAGAATGTCCCTTACATTGGTGATCAGTGGGAAGAATGTTCCTTACATTGGTGATCAGTGGGAAGAATGTCCCTTACATTGGTGATCAGTGGGAAGAATGTTCCTTACATTGGTGATCAGTGGGAAGAATGTTCCTTACATTGGTGATCAGTGGGAAGAATGTCCCTTACATTGGTGATCAGTGGGAAGAATGTTCCTTACATTGGTGATCAGTGAGAAGAATGTTCCTTACATTGGTGGTCAGTGGGAAGAATGTCCCTTACATTGGTGATCAGTGGGAAGAATGTTCCTTACATTGGTGATCAGTGGGAAGAATGTCCCTTACATTGGTGATCAGTGGGAAGAATGTTCCTTACATTGGTGATCAGTGGGAAGAATGTTCCTTACATTGATGATCAGTGGGAAGAATGTTCCTTACATTGGTGATCAGTGGGAAGAATGTTCCTTACATTGGTGGTCAGTGAGAAGAATGTTCCTTACATTGGTGGTCAGTGAGAAGAATGTTCCTTACATTGGTGATTAGTGGGAAGAATGTCCCTTACATTGGTGATCAGTGGGAAGAATGTTCCTTACATTGGTGATCAGTGGGAAGAATGTCCCTTACATTGGTGATCAGTGGGAAGAATGCTCCTTACGTTGGAGGTCAGTGGGAAGAATGCTCCTTACGTTGGTGGTCAGTGGGAAGAATGCGCCTTAGATTGGTGATCAGTGGGAAGAATGCGCCTTACATTGGTGATCAGTGGGAAGAATTACCGAATATTAAAATAGCAAACAAAAATATGTGTTAAAAAACACCTCCACCTCTAGAAAACAAAATGACTACGTTGTTAAAGGCAACGACACCAGCTACTCAAACCGCACTCACACAATGCACTCATCCCCTGAAATAGTATAAGAATAAACCAAGGGCGTCATCCAAACAGGGTCCAAAGCAATACACAGAGGTCAGGAGAAAAGAACCCAAGGCAGGACCATAGGCATGCACAGGGGGTATGCCTGGGCACACCCTAATCACTACGTGCACTGCCGATTCCCCCTACTGCCCGGGCCTCCTCCCCCATGTTGGCTCCCCGCCCCTCAGTGCTGCTTGCTTCCCTCCTTTCCCCTCAAGCTGCTGCAGGGGATGTTTTAGAATGGAGAGTGGGGGAAGCGGCTAGTAAATACATCATTTACCGGCCCCTTCCTTTTCTGTCCAGTGCAGCTGAGGTTGCAGAGAAAGACATGTGTGTTTAAACTTTGGGGTGCACACCCTAATGGTATCCGCAATGGTGCCAGGACACTAATGACCGTAACTTATGCACCATATCCAAACCGACTGACCTCACTGCTCACCCTCAAGTCCCTCTGCTTCTGTTACCTTTACAACGTTTTCATTTTATTTTTGAGAGGTGAAGGTGTGTTTTACACAAATATTTGTATGCTATTTTTACATTCGGTAAATAAAGCCTTTTTGCGTATCCTGCCTGATCCTTGAAGTAACTGCCCTTTTGGGTTCCTTTCAGCCCGTTTGCTATGATTAGAGTAGAAGCTAGGTGACCCTTGAAACTGTTGTAAAAACTAATATAAACTTTATGAGAGTGCATGTAACTATACACACCTAAACTGATTGCATACCGGGAAATATGAAGCACTACAAACACGTGGACACTGAGCTCCCAACTGTCCCTGATTTTGAGGGACTGCCCCTAATTTTGATTAAAGTCTCTATGTCCCTTTTTCCTTCTAACTTGTCCCTAATTTCGGTTTGATCTATATAGTTGTATAAAAAATGCAATATTTATTTTTCAAAATGTTTTTCCCAGTGCTAAATCTTTCATCCAATTTCTAAATTGCTGCATTTGTAAATGTGTAAAAGGCCGATATTAAAGCGGAGTTCCGGCCACAATTTCACTTTTTATATATAAATACCCCTGTAATACACGAGCTTAATGTATTCTAGTAAAGTTAGTCTGTAAACTAAGGTCCGTTTTGTTAGGTTGTTACAGCATTTAGACACTTTATAAAATAGAAATTGACCATCTTAAGTGTGGGCATCATGAAGCCAGACTGTATGACTTCCTGGATTTCAGCCTTGCAGATCTCGCACATGCTCAGTGCTGCACAAGCAGTGTAATAGGTTTCAGATCAGGTTTCAGTAGCTGTACTGTCCAAGTCACATGATTCTTCGAGACTGGGGAGTGCACAGACTCCTGGAAAGTTACACCCACTACATTCCCAGGAGTCTGTGCGGTGTAGGTTAGGAAGCTTAAAGCGGGGGTTCACCCTTAGAGGGCACTTTTTCCCCTTAGATTCCTGCTCGTTTGGTCTAGGGGAATCGGCTATTTGTTTTAAAATATGATCCGTACTTACCCGTTTACGAGATGCATCCTCTCCGTCGCTTCCGGGTATGGGCTGCGGGAATGGGCGTTCCTTCTTGATTGACAGTCTTCCGAGAGGCTTCCGACGGTCGCATCCATCGCGTCACGATTTTCCGAAAGAAGCCGAACGTCGGTGCGCAGGCGCAGTATAGAGCCGCACCGACGGTCGGCTTCTTTCGGCTACTAGTGACGCGAGGGATGCGACCGTCGGAAGCCTCTCGGAAGACTGTCAATCAAGAAGGAACGCCCGCTCCCGAAGACCCATACCCGGAAGCGACGGAAGAAGATGCATCTCGAAAACGGGTAAGTACGGATCATATTTTAATACAAATAGCCGATTCCCCTAGACCGAACGAGCAGGAATCTAAGGGGAGAAAAAAAACAATTTAATAAATGGGTGAACTCCCGCTTTAAGCACCTAGGTGCAGGAAGTGGGAAGATTAACTATTCTGCCTAGCAACAACACTTTGAAGGCATCTAAAAAAAAAAAAAAAAAAATTTAAAGGACTAATGACATTTTTTTAAAACTACTGATTTAATGTTATATTTATGGGTGGAACTCCACTTTAAGGAATAGTAGTGGTAAAAAAATGCACTTGTGGGTTTACCTAATATATATTTTTTTATGATTCTCCTTTAAGGGGGTTTGGCAAGGGGTGTGTCCTATGACTACATACCTTTGTAACCCTCACAGGGTGAATTTGATTTAAATCATCATTTTTTTTCATCTCCGTCCCTCGCAGCTCCTTTTCTGAAGCCTCGTACACATGACCGAGAAACTCGACGGGCGAAACACATCGTCGAGTTCCTTGTTAGGCTGTCGAGGATCTTGGCTAGCCAAATTTCCCCATTCCCGCCGAGGAAAAAGAAGACATGCTCTCTTTTTGGCTCTACGAGATCCTCGACAGTTTCCTCGTCAAAGTGTACACACGACCGGTTTCCTCGGCAAAAAAAAAAAAAAACAGCAAGTTTCTTGCTGGTTTTTGCCGAGAAACTCGGTCGTGTGTACGAGGCTTGACCCTCTGTTGATTCACCGACAGTCCAATTCACTTTTAATGGGACGCCTGGTGATGCGGCAGTCACACAACAAAGTGAGGGACATGGCGGCAGCAGGTGAGTGGATGCCCGCTAACAGGCGCTGCCATGATGGATCTGAAATGACAGGTGCACTTTAAATGTAAGGACTTATTCTTGCTGGTAGTTAGAATATTTAATATTTGCATATTGTACATAGATTTGCAAAAAAAGTGGGATATTCAACCCCTTTCACACTGAGGCGCTTTTCAGGCCTTTTAGCGCTAAAAATAGCGCATGTAAAGCACCTGAAAAGCGCCTCTCAAGCCACCCCAGTGTGAAAGCCTGACTGCTTTCACACTGGGGCGGTGCGCTTGCGGGACAAGATTTTTTTTTTTTTTTAGAATCCTGTAGAGAATCCAAACAATTATCAAATGAGCACAATGAAAGAATATTGTGTTTGATTGTACAGTTTGTGACAGATTTACCTCAATGAGTAAAATGGCAGCAGATCTGCAGGACTTCACTTTTTGAGGGAAGTTCCGCTTTAAGGATGAAAGTAAAACAAATCTTAATACCCAAAACCTGTTTTGCAACTTAGGCATTTGTTAGTAAAACTGTACATATCTTTTCAATTACTTAGTGTATCCAGGTGAAATATACCTTTTTTTTTTTTTTTTAGGACAAATCTGGCTTTCATTATTTGGTAAATGATAAAGTGATTGTAAAGTTACATTTTTTTTTTTATTAAAATAACATTCTTGCCTGCTCTGTGCAATGGTTTTGTTAGGTTGGCTTTTCTTGGGTTTCCCGCTGTCGCTCCTGACGCCTATCCTCATATCCCCCTAATATAAAGGGGCACTCGTGCGTGCTCTCTCCCAAGCCACCCTATCTTTGTCTATGGACACAGACAGCGGGGCTTGGCCCTGCTCCCTCGTCACAGAATTTGATTGACAAGAGCGGGAACCATTAAGGCCGCGTACACAACACGGTCGATCCTTTCGATGAGAATGGTCCGACGGACCGTTTTCATCGGTTCACCGCTGAAGCGGCCTGATGGTCTGATGTGCATACACACCATCAGTTCAAAATCCGATCGTGTCAGAACGCGGTGACGTAAAACACACGACGTGCTGAAAAAAACGAAGTTCAATGCTTCCAAGCATGCATCGACTTGATTCTGAGCATGCGCGGGTTTTGAACCGATGCTTTTGTGTACTAACCATCGGTTTGGACCTATCGGTCAGCGGTCCATCGGTTCGATTTTAAAGCAAGTTCTCAAATTTTTGTCCGAAGGACAAAAGACCGATGGGGCGTACACAAGGACGGTTTGGACCGATGAAACTGAACTTCGGTCCGTTTTCATCGGTTTGGACAAAACAATGTTTTTTTCAACTTGATCATTAAAACAGCCTTGCCCACACACGATCGTGAAAAAAAATGCTCTAGCAAAGCGCAGTGATGTACAACACGTACGACGGCACTCTAAAGGGGAAGTTCCATGCGGAACCTCTCATGTGTACGAGGGAAAAGTTACCGAGCAGGTTCTCGGTTTTCCCCCCCGGGATTTCCGACGGATCTTTTCCCATCGGGAATCCCGGTCGTGTGTACGAGGCATAACATGTAGACACAGCACCAACTGAAAGTCTCGATTGATGTTAACACACCAAGTTGCATATGTTTCCATAGAGTGATCCAAGCATGTGGCTGGGTTCCCACTAGTACAAATTGGATGTGGGTTTCGCGCATCCAATTCGCATGACAGGTGAATGTGACCAGCTCTCAATGGAGCCGGTTCACACATCTCTGGGGCTACTGCGGAGCGCATTGCACAGGAAAGCTGTGCATCTTTGGATCCATTTCAAGGCTGAATTCAGGGAAAAATTCGGCCCTGATTTGTCCCTGAAACGGAGAACAGGGACGCACCGGACCCCTGCTGCGAGCCACAACCGTCTTAGATGTGAACCCAGCCCGTAACACTGATTTATCTCCAGTGAAAAGGGCCATTGAGCATCATAAAAGAATAATACTATGTATAACTGCTGTCTTCATTGGGTGGGACAGGTATGTGTTATTTTTACAGCTACAAACCTCTATAACAAAGACGAGGCGAAACTTGAGACTTGTGACTTTACTGAGCAAACAGTGCTAGATTTGTAGAGGAATCTATGAAAAAACATGATAACATTTTTAGAACTTCATTAGACTTTTGTTAAACAGGAACTGTAGTTATTGTAATATGGTTTTTGTACTTATATGTGAAGCTTATCCTCTTAAAGTAAAGCAAACATAGGGGATAAACAAAGGGCCAGATTCACAGCAGAGATACTCCGTCGTATCTCTCAGAGTATCTATGCGACTGATTCATAGAATCAGTTACGCATAGATAGCCCTTAGATCCGACAGGTGTAATTGTTTTACACTGTCGGATCTTAGGATGCAATACCGCGGCCGCCGCTGGGTGGAGTTCGCGTTGTATTCCAGTGTCGGGTATGCAAATGAGGTTTTACGGCGATCAACAACGGTTTTTCGCGTTCGGTACGTCGTCGCTAGTCTAGTTTCCCGTCGCAATTTTAGTCGTCGTTTTACCTGCCCTAACTTTACACAGCCCAGTATGTGCTGTATAAAGTATGGCCGTCGTTCCCGCGTAAAAAAAAAAATTTCTTGCGTAAGACGTCCGGGAATACGAAAGTACGCTACGCACGTCGCCGTTCGAAAAAATTACGTCACTTCGCACAAAGCACGGCGGGAATTTCAAAATGGAGCATGCGCAGTAGGTCCGGCGCGGGACCGCGCGTAATTTAAATGGCACACGCCCCTTTGAATTACGCGGGCTTACGCCGGAGGCTGCCGGCGTAAGTTTTCATGCAAGTGCTTGGTGAATCAGGCACTTGCGATGAAAACTTGCGGCGGTGTAACGTATCTACGATACGTTACGCCGCCGCAGTTCTATGTGAATCTGGCCTATAGATCTTTAATGGAACAAAAAACATAAAACTTTTTTTTTTTAATTGGGCCATTTTTTTTAATTGGGCCATTCGATGGACTACCCAGTCTTTTTCTGCTGTCACTTTTATATGTTTCTAGGGTAGAATGAGGTCTGTGTATTTTTTTGTTATGTTACAAATTAAAAGATAAATATTAATTATTTTTTTTTCAGAAAAGGAGTAAATATCAGTAAAGAATAATTGTTGTCTATTAGGTTTTCCAGCTAGCGGTTAGAGCTCTAAATAAACGTTTACATATTTTCCTGTCTATTCTTATCTGCTCTATTGAAACAAAAAGGCTGTTGTTTACAGAGTCCAATAGTTGACATTTAAAGCGGAGTTCCGCCCCCCCCCTGTCCAAAAATTTAAATAATAGGACACTTGTCCAGGAATCCAGTGATGTCGGCATCCCAGCCAATGTTTCCATCGGCTGCCGGGTGCTGCCGCCGCCACTGCCAGTAAGGGGACCCAGCAGTGAAGCCTTGTGGCTTCACAGCCGGGTTCCTACTGTGCATGCCCGGAGCACGCTGTGCTCTTATTGGCCTGGCAGCAGGGGAGGAGGGAGGAGGGGGACGGAACATCTGACTTACCTCCCTGCTGCGAGGTCCGGCGGATGTGGGGACAGGATACCTGTCAAATACAGGTACCTGCTCCCCCTCCACCCGAAAGGTGCCAAATGTGGGTGGGTAGACTTTCCACTTTTGGGTGTAACTCCACTTTAACCCTTCCAGACACATCACACCTGTCCTTGAAAGCGGAACTAAACCCATCAATTTAAAACAGTTACATTCAAGGCCTGTCATGAATGATAACTGTCATAGCTGCTTGTTCTCTCAACCAAACTGTCAAGCCATCAAATGGATGGTGTCATAACTGATACGACTCATACGACTGAACTCATATGTGCAGCACCATGACAACTGAAGGTCAGAGTCTAAGATGGCAGCTTCCTTGCCCGTAAAGATGGGGGGGGGGGGGGGGGGTTCTATTATAGTTTCCCATGAAATCTAAATATTATTGATGATGATTGTTTGCTGAATTAAAACCCTATGATGGGAAATATACACAATGCTCCTGGTAGTCAAGGACCAGCCCTGGCTCTAAATCATATAAAGAAGGAGCAATTGTTTTGTTCTTGATTGCAAAGGAAGACTACGTTTTCACCTGGAATAATTTTGTAAACTGTTTATTCTGGGATATGTCCTACTGATTCACCTAAGGTCTACTTTGGTGATTCTGGAGATGTGAGTTCCAAGAACACCAATATGCAGGAACCCATATAACTGGTCAAGTAGACCGACCAATAACCTGATGTTTTTTGTGTGGCTGCCGTGGGTTGCCGTTGTTCTTTGCACTGTTTTTATTAAATTATTCCATATGTGTCAGAGTTTTTTCTCCTCTGAATCACTCCTCCTTGTCGTGACTTTGGTTGCTTACCACATCCTTTGCTTTTTCAGGGCCCCAGCCCAAGCCTCAAGTGCTTGTTAAAAGCCTCTCCTTGGAGCCAGCTCATATCCCAGTACACCCAGAGAAACCCCAGAGGCTCCGATCTGATCCTGGAAACTCCTCTGACTGTAATGGGTCTGCCCCAGATCCCTGCAACCCCAAGCCGGCTCCTCCTCGACGTCCAGCTCACGCCAAACCCGAAGGTGACTCCTATTCCTCCTACTCATAGTCATAATGCATATCTATCTATCTATCTATCTATCTATCTATCTATCTATCTATCTATCTATCTATCTATCTAGTTTGTTTGTCTGAAACTATTGCATATAAGTGTAAAATATCATGTACAGTGTGTGTGTGTGTAGATATATATATATATATATATATTGTAAGATTGGGGTTATTGGACTCCAGCGATAGATGCATTTTCCAGTGAGTACGCCAATCCAGAACTGAGTTTTTAAGGGCCTGGTAGCCCACTTTTATTTAAAAGCATCAAAGTTCACAAACACAATAGCAGCCCTCGCAGGGGGTTCCACCATTCCTGTATCTTGCAAAACTCAACAGTTTAGCCTCCTGGTTTTCACACACTTGCCATCCGGCTGTTTCAGGTCTTTAACTTAGGCCCAAGTTCTGCTCCTCAGAACTACCCGTTTCCCAACGGTAAGCACACACCTAGCTTCTTCTGTCAGCATCTTTCTGCGCAATTTCTGTTCCTCAGAACAAAACAGTTTCCTGGAGCTAAGCTCAAACCTCGCTTTCTCCAGTCTCTGACTTCTCTCAGAGAGGTTGGGAGTCCCCTGACTCCCAGCACAGACCTCCTGTCTGTGGGGTGGGGCCCTGAGCCATAGTCAGGTCAGAACTAAATAGCTGAACACACAGCTGTGTAATTAGTGTGTCTTTCTCTTCAACATATGGCGTAACCCAGCAATCTTTCCCATAGCACAGGGTCCCGCCCTCCCAATATATATACATATATATGCATATATATCAGTGGCGGCCCGTAATTCAGGGCGCCGCCTCCTATCCATGTGTCCGGCCCCCTAATCTACATGTGGGGTGCCGGACACGTGGATTCCAATGGGGTTTTTTTTTTTTTAAGCAATGAATGAATGGTCAAAATCGCTTGTTAAAGTGGTTGTAAACCCACGGAAAAAAAGAAAACCTGCATAGCATACTAGCTCATTATGAAATACTTACCTTAGATCAAAGCCCCCACAGCGGTCCCAGCACACCTCTGTGGCCAGCGACAAGTCTCCCGGAGTTATTTCCGGGTATCGTGGGCTCCAGGGCTGTGATTGGCCAGAGCCGATGACATCACTCCCACGCATGCATGCAGGAGCTGCCGTTAACGTCACAGCAGCTGAAGAAACGTCACGAGTGAGCCGTTTCTTCGGTGAGCATGTGCCGATGATGTTGACACATGCTGATAAAGTGAATATCTCCGAAAAAGTTTCAGAGATGTTCAACGGTACCTACAGATAAGCCTTATAGGCATTGCTGTAGGTAAAAGTGGTGTGTAAGGGTTTACAACCAAATTAAATCCCTTTGATCAGGGTGATTGCAGGCGCTAGGCACGTGTCCAATCAGGATTAATCCATCAGCATGAGGGATATGGTGGAAGATAAAAAAATATATGCTCCCATAGTGTAATCCATAAAATCTATTGCGCAACACTTGCAAAAGGATTCACACTAAAATGCAAGTAAATTGGGTAAAATTTCAAAAATCCACATATAGCAGTACAAAAACAAGATGCTTTCCCAGAGGAGAAAGCTGCGTGGCTGCACCGAACTGCACACAATGGTCAGCGAGCATGCGTGATGACGTAGAGTCAGAGTCACGCTATTTAAATTTACATGAGGCCTTCGTTTCTGAAGTCTTGTGTATGACAAATAATTGTAATTTCTTTGGTTTGTTGGATCTCATCGCTGCTTATTGCAGCTAGCAATGGCTCCATGACATATCTAAGGCCGCGTACACACGGTCAGTCCTTCCAATGAGAATGGTCCGACGGACCGCTTTTATCGGTTCACCGCTGAAGCAGACTGATGGTCTGATGTGCGTACACACCATCAGTTCAAAAACCGATCGGGTCAGAACGCAGTGATGTAAAACACCACGACGTGCTGAAAAAAACGAAGTTCAATGCTTCCAAGCATGCGTCGACTTGATTCTGAGCATGCGCGGGTTTTGAACCGATGCTTTTGTGTACTAACCATCGGTTTTGACCTATCGGTCAGCCGTCCATCGGTTTGATTTTAAAGCAAGTTCTCTTTTTTTTGACCGTAGGACAACAGACCGATGGGGCGTACACAAGGACGGTTTGGAGCGATGAAACTGAACTTCAGTCCGTTTTCATCGATTTGGACCGATGGTGTGTACGCGGCCTAAGGGTTGTCACCGGATGGTGAAAACAATGTAACATGCTTGTGCAATGTGCTTTAGCATGATTAGCACAACTGCTTATAGTCTTGATTGGAAACGCACGTAAAAGGGTGTCAACGCAGCAGAACAATTGGGACACAGGGACAGAGCATTGTCACCCCAAAACAGGAAGCATCTGCAGAAGGACCATAGAATAAAAAATATTAAATCACTTTTAGTGTGACATTAATGCTGATATGAGGTTATGTTGATTGAGTTTAGGATTTGTTTTATTGTGGATAAGGCAAGGGAGGCCTATAACCCCTGACAAGTTTTTTTTTTTTTGCTGTCTATGTCCCATTAGTGAGGTTTCCCTTAACTTCCTGTCCCATAGCCAACCAAGAAGTGAGAAGAAATCCCTCCAAAGTGAGGAAATCCCTGGTTGCCACCAGAACTATTGTCCTTATTCATTGGAAGATTTTGCCTCTCTTCCTATTTTGGGGACAACCCAAACTTTGTGATTACAGGTACCAGGATAACAAGAGAAGATGAATCCTCCTAATGCCGCGTACACACGATTGGATTTTCCGGCAGAAAAACCTTGAATGGTTTTTCCGACAGAATTCCGCTCAAGCTTGGCTTGCATACACACGGTCACACAAAAGTTCTCTGAACTGTCGTCCGTCAAGAACGTGGTGACGTACAACACTACGACGAGCCGAGAAAATTAAGTTCAATGCTTCCTAGCATGCGTCAGAATTTTGCATGTCAGAATTACTACAGACGATCGGATTTTCCAATAGGAATTTTTTCTTTCGGAAAATTTGAGAACCAGCTCTCAATCTTTTGTTGGCAGAAATTTCAACAGCAAAAGTCCGATGGAGTGTACACACGGTCAGAATTTCTTACCAAAAGCTCACATGGGACTTTTCTTGTCGGAATTTCCGATTGTGTGTACTCGGCATAACAGGGCCACAGTCAGCGATAAAATTCTGACAGGTGTTCTAATCCCTCTCCACTCTGTCCAAAACTACTTTAAAGCGGTGGTTCACCCTAAAAAACATGTATATACCATTCTATCTAGCATTATGCCGACATGTACAGTATGCTGTTTTTTGTTTTTTTTTCCGCTGTACATACTGTTGTATAGCTATTTTCCCCCCCCCGGCTTCCGGGTAGTGTCTCCGGTGGGAGTGGGCGTTCCTATTCAGAGACTAAGTGATTGACGTGATGACAAAAGCTTCCCCCCGGCGCATAATGCGCGTCAGCGGTTTCCGAAAGAAGCCCAACGTCGGTGCGCAGGCGCTGTATACAGTAGCTCCGTATAGAGCGGACTTGCAGTTCGGCTTCTTTCGGAAACTGGTGACGCGCATTATGCGCCGGGGAGAAGCTTTTGTCATCACGTCAATCACTTAGTCTCTGAATAGGAACGCCCACTCCCACCGGAGACACTACCCGGAAGCCCGGGGGGGGAAATAGCTATACGAGGGTATGTACAGCGGGGAAAAATAACAGCATACTGTACATGTCGGCAGTATGCTGGAGGGAATGGTATATACATGTTTTAGGGTGAACCTCCTCTTTAAGTGCCAGTTCACAGGGGCGATCTGTCAGGCGACTTTGCTGCCTTACAAGTCGCGCTCCATTCATTGCAATGCAACCGTTCTAATAGGAGCGACTCAAGTCCCAAGCTCCCACTTAGAAAAAGGTTCCTGTACTGCTTTGGGGTGACTTCGTAGCGGCTTGCATTGACTTCTATACATAAGTCGTTTTGAAAAGCCGCACTGAATTTGCGCTGTATGGCGTGCAAAAAAATTACCCAACTTTTTGGTAAAATATAAAAGATGAGGTTGTGCCGAGTAAATAGATACACAACATGTCCAAATTTTATCCTCTGATGTCTCACCTGCCTTCCATTGAAGCTTATTGAGCCACAAGGACCAAGGAAAGTGCCACCAGAAAGTGGTAGTGATGTTTTACAGGTCGCTCCCATTCTAGCAAGGGAAGATTAGTGAACAGATGCTCACTGGTCTCCCTCCCCTCCACTTTGCGGCAAGTGGGACAGCGGAGTGACATGACAGGAGGCAAGGAGAAGTCTTCTAAACATGGACAACAATGGCAGAAAAAACCTGATAGATATTCGAAACTTTTCTCATTTTAGCTAAATGATTTTGTTGAAGCTTTAGCTGCCTCAGTTGCTTTGTAATTAATTGATAACAAAGGCATCATGGAATATTTAAAGGCTCTTAGCATGCAGCCTCGTGCTTTAATATAGTCACAAGATTCCTATTAGGATTGGATTTTACACATATTCCCATTATGCTGTCCACATGGAAGCTCATTAAAGTATATCCAAAGCCAAACTTTTTATTTATTTTTTCATTTTGCATAGAGTAAGGGGGAGTGAAGTGTTTCAACTGTTATCTTTGTCTCCCTAGCCTAGAAAGATTTCCCTTTACTTCCTGTCCTACAGGCTCGACAGGAAATGTCAGCAGATCTTTCCAACATGAAAGAAACCCCTGTTAGGCCTCGTACACACGATAGGTTAACCAGAGGACAACGGTCTGATGGCCCGTTTTCATCGGTCAAAACCGATCGTGTGTGGGCCCCATAGGTTATTTAACCATCGGTTAAAAAAAAGCCAACTTGCTTTAAATTTAACAGATGGATTCCTAACCGATAGGTCAAAACCGATCGTTAGTAGGCACAAGTAGACAAATCCACGCATGCTCAGAATCAAGTCGACGCATGCTTGGAAGCATTGAACTTCGTTTTTTTCAGCACAACGTTGTGTTTTACGTCACCGCGTTCTGACACGATCGTTTTTTTAACCGATGGTGTGTGGGAGCAATGGACCATCAGTCAGCTTCATCGGTTAACCGATGACAACGGTCTTTCAGACCGTTCTCATCGGATGGACTAATCGTGTGTACGAGGCTTTAGACAGCTGTCACAGGAGCAAGTGGAAGAGGTCTCCTCTTTTACTTTTCTGGTGGCAATTTAGAATTTACCCATCACTTTCATTGGTGTTTAGTTATAACGTTTACCTACTTAAGGACCAAGCCTATTTTTTAGTAGAAAGCCCCCCCATTCCCTCACTTGACTATATGTCCATCAGGCTAAAAGGATCGGATTGTCTCCGCTGCTACCAACGGCTCCGGTAAGCGGCGGAGACGACCGGGACGTAGCGGGAGAATACGCCACTGAGACCACTTTTATCTTAAAGCGGACCGCCCACTGTTTAAAAAAATACCAGTGTTCTGGCATCTGCTGCCATAACAATGGTAGCGACGTATATATTGACGGTGGGTGGTCCGTACGTAGTAAAGTCGGCCACCATAACTGCAGAAGCCCTCAAGCTATAAGACAGTATCTGTGTGTAATTTTCTGGTAATAAAAATAATTCTTTAAAAAAATAAAGCTATATGACAGTATAAAATTATAAAATTGCAGTAACTCTAATTTTCCACAAAAGAAAAAAACATCTCAGACAGTTAAAAAACTTTTTGAATCTGACGTACACAGATGTCTTCTGTTCTTTGTATCTTTGATAAAAGTGTTAATGTTCAGTTGTAACCGGAATCTCATCCATCTGCTTACTCTTTGTACAGTTCCTCCAAAGCCCGCACATCTGCAGAGTGTGAGAAGACCCCGGACTCCCGGTCATATTCCTCCACCCCCTTCACGTCCGTTGCCAGCAGATCCCCGACTCTCACGGGTGTCTCTGCGTCCGGACAAGGATGGGACCCCCTCAGCAGTTACCTCCTTGATTGAGAAATTTGAGAGGTAAGTGCAAGAAGCTGATATTGTGCGATAATAATAGTAGATTGACTACTTATGATTCTAACAGGTAATCTCCAGGTACATAAAAAAATACACCAGTTAGCACAGTTACATATTTATTGAAACATATTAAAATGTATGTTTAAAGAGAAAGTAAACTTCCTTTACTGCCTTTTACCTATAGGTAAACCTATAATAAGGCTTACCTATAGGTAGTGTAAGGTGCGCTGTTTAGGAGATGTTTACATTACATGCAGAGAGTGACATCAACCGCTTTAAATACATCTTTTGTATAAACCCAAATTGAACTTGTCATCAGTCTCCCATAATCCCTGTACAGAAGCACTAAGGCTAGGTAAGGGCGGGGCATCATTCCAGTATAAATATGCACACATGCTAACCAGGGCCGGTGCTACCACTGGGCAAACTAGGCAGCCATTGGTGTTCCTACTCTCTTCTCTCTGCAGCAAGCAACTAAGTCTCAGCATCAGCAGGCAGCTGCTGCTCCTTTCGCACATAGTGTCAGAGGCGCAGCGGCGGCGGAGGACTGTGTCTGTGTCCCGACTCCCGAATGAATGAAAGCAAGCAAACATTAATTGATGAGCACTGGAAGGCTGCATTGATGGGTGCTGGTAGGCTGCATTTATTGGGTGCTGCTGAGGCTGCATTTGATGGGCACTTCATTAAAAAGGTGGGGTATACATGGGCAGGGCAAAAGAGGTGGAGTCAGGGGTGGAGCCAGGGGGGCGGCAAAATTAGGTTTCGACTAGGGCATGGGTCTTCAAACTACGGCCCTCCAGTTGTTCAGGAACTACAATTCCCATCATACCTAGCCATGTCTGTGAATATCAGTGTTTTACAATGCCTCATGGGATGTGTAGTTCTACAACAGCTGGAGGGCCATAGTTTGAGGATCCCTGGCCTAGGGTGTCAAAAATCCTTGCACCAGCCCTGGTGCTAACAAGGAACATGCTAAAAAATGAGAACAGAGGGACAACTCTGCATTATTCTGCTGCTTCTTCAATGTCCAGTCACAGCCTAAAAACAGGAAGGTGACCGGGCTGTATTGCTTCAAGTGGAACTTCAGCCTGACACTAACAATGCTTAAAAATGTTTCCACTTCCCTCCTCCTGCCTAACCTGTGTAAAAAAGATGTGTGTACTTACCCATATGTTTATCTTCTCCAGTCACGTCATCAAGCAGCTCTGGCTCCCCTGTGTCAGTGAGAGGCGGCTGCAGGGGAGAGGAGGGAGTGCCAACAACGGCTGGAGCATGTGAACTTATAGGAGACATCACCGCTCCCAGAATTCCCTGATGTTGTTGTTGTTGAGCACTCCCTTCTCTCCCCTGCAGCAGCTGCTCACTGAGAAAAAACAAGGAACACCACTCAGGTGGTTGAATCCAGATAAATGAATGAGTGAAATGAATTGAAGGACTTGTCTCGAGGGTGCTAGCCACGACTCGCCCGCCGTACAAACTGCAAAAAGGAAGAAACGGCTTCACACCAAGATGATGACTATGAGTCCTTTAGTAATCCATCCAAGTGACACAGGAAAAACGACAATCAAGGCAGACATGTTTCACACAGTATCATGTGCTTAATCATTGCCATGCTGTGAGGGCTGGTTCACACTGCTGCGTGGTGCGAGATCGCATGTGATTCGCACCGCACTACATTGCAAATCCCATGCGATGCAATTTCAGCCGTACAGATAGCATGGCTGAAATCGCATCTTATTCGGACTAAACTCGCACAGGAGCCTGTTTTTTTTTGGTCCACACCGGAATCGGATCACATGGGTGTTCACACCTATGAGATCCAATTCATGTCCAAACTGTCAGTTCGCAGTGCGATTTACGAGCTGAAATGGGGGTGTCATTAACAATGTATTGACACTCCCTGCAGTTTTTCATATGGCGATTCGGGTGCGTTGCGGGAACCTGCAATGGATTTGTAGGGTTCCTGCATCGCACAAGTGTGAATCAAGCCTGAAAGAACGAAATATAATACGATTATAAGCCTGAAAGAACAAAATATAAAAAGATATATATAATATAAAAACCCAACAAAACCTGACAATTTGTATTGTCTGTGAGATGCTGCAACCTCAACTTTTCTATGCAACTGGATGCCATTTATTGGGCAGCACGGTGGTGTAGTGAGTAGCACTCTCGCCTAGCAGTAAAAAGGGTCGCTGGTTCGAATCCCGACCACGACACTACCTGCCTGGAGTTTGCATGTTCTCCCTGTGCCTGCGTGGGTTTCCTCCGGGTACTCCGGTTTCCTCCAACACTCCAAAGACATGCTGGTAGGTTAATTGGCTTCTACCTAAAAAAAAAATGGCCATAGTATATGAATGTGAGTTAGGGACCTTAGATTGTAAGCTCCTTGAGGGTAGGGACTGATGTGAACGTACATTGTATATGTAAAGCGCTGCGTAAATTGACGGCGCTATATAAGTACCTAAATAATAATAATATTGGGTTCTTCTGAGGATTGCTGGAAAACTAGGGAGTTGGTTTACTAAAGGAAAATATGTTGTTCACTGCAAGTGCAGTTGCTCTAGATCTTAGAAAATGAGGGGAAGCTCTGCTGAATTCTATCATCCAATCACATGCAAGCAAAACCGCTGCTTTTTTATTTTTCTTGCATGTGATTGATGAAGCTTCACCTCATTTCCTAAGCTACGGAGCAAATGTACAGTCTATTTACCCTTAGTAATTCAACCCCTTTGTCTTCATGGTCAAGTGACTTGTCCCCATGTCTATGTCTCCTAAGGCCCCGTACACACGACCGAACATGTCTGCTGAAACTGGTCCGCGGACCAGTTTCAGCAGACATGTTCGGTCGTGTGTAGGCCCGAGCGGACAGGATTCCAGCGTACATTTGCCCGCCGGGCCTTTTTCCAGCGGGCAAATATTTCTGAACATGTTTTAAAACATGCCCGCTGGAATCCTGCCCGTCGGACATGTTCGGGCGTCTGTACAGACCTACCGTACATGTCCGAGCGGCCGCCATCCCTCGCATGCGTCGAATGACTTCGACGCATGCGTGGAAGCATTAAACTGGCAGGGCCGCGCACGTCGCCGCGTCATCGGCGCGGCGACGGCGCGGCCACGCCCCACGTATTGTTTACGCACGGATTTCTGTATGATGGTGAGTACAGCCATCATACAGAAATCCCCGGGCAGACATGTACGGTGAAAACGGTCCGGCGGACCGGTTTCATCGTACATGTTTGCTCGTCTGTACAAGGCCTAAGACATAAGGGGCCAGATTCAGAGACATCCGCGGCGGCGTAACGTATTGCATTTACGTTACACCGCCGCAAGTTTTATGGGCAAGTGCTTGATTCACAAAGCACTTGCCTGTAAACTTGCGGCGGCGTAGCGTAAATCCGTCCGGCGCAAGCCCGCCTAATTCAAATGGGGCGTGGAACATTTAAATTAGGCGCGTTCCCGCGCCAAACGTACTGCGCATGCTCCGTTTTGAAATTTCCCGCCGTGCTTTGCGCGAAATGACGTCGCACCGATGTCATTATTTGAACGTCTACGTGAGTTACGTCCTTTCCTATTCCCGTACGACTTACGCAAAATTTTAAATTCGACGCGGGAACGACGGCCATACTTTAACATGGCTGGTCTAAATATAAGCCATGAAATAGCAGCCGTAACTTTACGACGGGAAAAGCCGACTAGCGAAGACGTAAGAAATTGCGACGAGTGCGCGTAGCTTCTTGAATCGCCGTAAACAGCTAATTAGCATACCAGACGCGGAAAACGACGCAAACTCCACCCAGCGGGCGCCGAAGTATTAAACCTACGTTCCGAAGGCGTATGAAGCCGTACGCCTGTCAGATCGAAGCCAGAAGCCGTCGTATCTTGTTTGAGAATTCAAACTAAAGATACGACGCGGCAAATTTGAAAATACGCCGGAGTATCAGTAGATACTCCGGCGTATTTCCTCTGTGAATCTGGCCCACGGTTTTCATCTCCCAGTACCAGAGATCTTTACAGATCCGAATGACAATCTGATTATATGAGACACGTTGGAGGGAAGTGTGTGGCCTTGAAGAACCTTTGTTGGGAGAAAAGGCTTTTATCCACTTCAGCTTTAGATTTTCCTCCTGGAACATTAGCAGCAGGTCAATTAAAGTGCACTCATCATAAGAGGAACATGGAGGCTGCCCCTATTGACCTCATTCTGACAATGCTGGTTTCCTAGCTGATATAATACCCTATGTCTTTAATACTTCCTGAATCACTGATCTGGAACAGTCATGTTGGATCATGCAAGTCCGAGTTCCTTTATCTGTATACCTCTTTTAGGTTAGGCAGCTAGCATTGTCAGAAGGAGCCGTCCATGTTCCTCTCTGACAGGTTTCTTTTCAACATGTGTGTTTTCTGACATCTGATTGCTGTAATGTCTATTGAAATATTTAGCCATTACCAACCTGACCTTAAAAAGAGATAAAAACATTGAAATCTTCCTGGGACTTTGCGTAAGGTGAGAGAGGTTAGCCAATGTTCATAGCAAGAGTAAAAGAATCTCAATTTATTGCAAAATATCATGCATATATGAGCAACAGCAATAAATATAAATTTGCCAAGCCGATAGGTTAAGGTGACCAGATTTTAAAAATTAAATCCGGGGACATATTTTTTCTTTACTAGTAATGGCAACAATCAGCGACTCCCTGCCCATCGCCGCCCACCTCACAGCCTCTCAAGTCTTACTCTTCAGGCCCCGGAAACTACTGGATGGGGAGTGGAGGAAGATCACTCCGCCAGGGAAGGCAAGGAGATAGGCAGGTGGCTGGCCAGGATTTGAGCCAAGGCAGAAGAACGTGCAAGCGAAGCTGAATGGGCATGCGCCCGAAACTGAAGAAATATTCCCTCCGCTCCGACCAGCACATGATCATCAGAAAGGGGCACAGATAATGGGAAAAATATAACCCCCCTATGCTAGTAGGCGCGGGGGGGTAATTCTAATTTTTTTATTTTAATTCTGCACTGACTGTCTTTGAAATTGCCCCTGCCCCCTATTAAATCCAATCTGGGGACAAAACCAGGGACAGACTTGGTCCGGGGACAGTGTCCTCAATCAGGGGACTGTCCCCTGAAACTGGGGATGTCTGGTCACCTTACGATAGGTGTACATACACAGTAAAAGAATAACAATCAACATACAGTTGTACAGAAATGTAAGAAAACAAGATACAAGCATCAATGATACCCTACATATTTTACGAGACTCCGCTTGCTTCGTCAGGGGTGGATGCATGAATATAATATCTGCAATATAGGTAGTAAGATCAATAAGTAGGAGGGTAGGGTAGGAAAGTCCATTTAAAATGAAGTCCAGACGGATGTAAAACCTTCAACAGTTTGATTTTATTTTCACTGCAGGGTAACTTGAAGAAGAAAAAGTAGAAGGGAGGAGAAGAGTAGGGGAAGGTTCAGGCATACGGTACAGAATGCTCAAAAATAGTCAATCAGTCTCCACTCTCAACTATTGAGTGGGTATTGCTCACCCGGATAGTCCCCTCTCACATGACCTAGCAGCCGGGATGACACACAAACTAATGTCCAGACAGTCTCTGCCACAGACTGTCGTAGAATGAACTTGGTCTCTGCCACAGACCTTTTGGATGAACTTGGATGCGTCCAGGAATCCCCTGCCGCAGGATTTTAAAAGTCCAGAACCTCAAGTCGTGCAGCAGAGGAGCCTTTAAGCCGAACCGGCAAATTGCAGGGCTTTCAATGTAGTGGATCCCTCCTTAATCAGGTCACCAGGCCTCACCCGAGACGCTAGCACTTTGCCGGTCTCCTCCAGGGGAGGTCCTCCCCCGGTTTCCTTCATTAAGACAGCTTCCCCCCTTGTGAAAAGACAGCTTGGGATCCCCCTTTAGGATTGTAGGGCCCAGCCAGCATAGCTGGGCCTACTCGACAGCGAAGTGACACCGGGCCAACGTGGCCCGAAGTCGGATTCACACACGCACCTTGCGCCAGGAGGGCCACGAGGCAAAGGACCCCCCCGTTCAATGGCATCTGCCCCTTAAGCACCCCTCCCCAGCATGCACAGCGGGACACCTCCCCCACTGTACCGCTGCCGAGAAGGGACACCCAACACACCATTGTACACCTGCGTTCCAACATAAGGCCTAGATGGTAACGCCACCTGCAGGCAACAAGGGAAAAGTACCAAGTAGTTCCACAGCCAGAACAGAGGCAAATTTGTATCAATCAAACAGGTCTGGGCCCAGGTATTGGCCCAAACATTCCTTAAATTTGAAATAGCGCCCCCTAAATTTGGGGTGGGCGCTACATATATGTTAACAATGGAGGCGTATGGGGTGAATGGTCAGAGAGGTCTACAAACAGGAGACCTCATACTCACCAATGGGCTGGGTCAAATCGCTGAGTATCCAGACGGCGGCGGCAACAAACTTCCAGCACCTTAAAAGAGACGAATAGGCTTTATTTTATTTAGCAAAAAAAACTTATACTAACCTAGGTGGATGCAGCTTCCATCCAATGCTGCATCTGTCCCCTGCCGGCTATACACTGAGAACTGAGCAATCAAACATAGCTGATCGCTCAGTTCTCCCCTTCACCTTGAGCAGAGAGCTGTGTCTGTCAGTCACAGGCTCTGCCCCTTCCAGGGTTCACTGGAGTGCTGGGCTGGGGAGGGAACAGCTAGCTCGGCCTCCCAGCAGCGCCGCTGAGAGGCTGAGCCAGCTGTCAGAACAGTTGGTATCTGTCCCCAGCCTGGACTGGCTAAGTGACATCAGCCGACAGCGGGCTTTAGGGTCACAGCAGTGCAGAACGAACTGCACTCCTGTCCATAGGAGAAGTAAGGCCAAAAAAGCTTTACTACTTCATTTACTTGTCAATGATGTGAATATATTAGAATGTCCATACCTGGCCACAAGTTCACTTTAATAGAGTCCCAACTTACAGCGCTACTGATAGAGGGCCATATTCTCTAAGAATTTACGCCGTCGTATCAGAGATAGTCCAATTCTAAGGCCGTCCTATGTTTAAGTGTATTCTCAAACTGAGATACACTTAAACATGCCTAAGATACGACGGCCTGCGCCTGTATCTTAGGCTGCAATATCTACGCTGACCGCTAGGTGGCGTTTCCTTTGCGGTCAGAGTAGAATATGCAAATGACTAGTCACGCCAATTCTCTAACGTACGCTTGCCCGTCGTAGTGATTTTACGTTGTTTCCGTAAGCGATACGCGGCGTAAAGATAAAGATGCCCCCTAGGTGGCGTAGTCAATGTTAAGTATGGCCGTCGTTCCCGCGTCGAAATTTGAAAATTTAACGTCGTTTGCGTAAGTCGTCCGTGAATGGCGATGGACGCCATTTACGTTACCGTCAAAACAAATGACGTCCGTGAGATGTCATTTAGCGCAATGCACGTCGGGTAATTTACCCGACGGAGCATGCGCATTACGATCGGCGCGGGAGCGCGCCTAATTTAAATGATCCACGCCCCCTACCAGGATCATTTGAATTAGGAGTGCTTGCGCGGGTGGACTTTACGCTACGCCCCCTGCAACTTTACAGGTAAGTGGTTTGGGAATCAGGCACTTGCCAGTTAAACTTGCGGCGGAGTAACGTAAAGGACATACGTTACGCCGCCGGAGATCTCTAAGAATATGGCCCAATGATCTTTACCCCCTTCTCACAGTAACAGAACAACGTTTCCATTAAAAACATAATTACGGTTTCCTTTATCAAAGCATTCCATCACATCATTTGCACTCTGTTTCCTGTTGGAGGCGTATTCACACAGTGTCATTAGCAATATTCCCAGCCAAAGACTCTTCAGAGAATGCCTGTGTAACTGTTTATATACCACATCACTACAGACAAGAACATGACATCATCCACAGATTATCACACTGTAAAAAAATTAAGGAATTTTTACATTTCAAATCAGGACGTCGTTCTAAAAGAATTTCACTCAATTAAAATAAAGTAATTAAGCAAATCTTTAATTTTCTGGCATTTCTTTTTGCATCTCTCAGCATTCCTTGTAGTGAAGATTCCACCAGATGTGAATGTTTGACATACGCAGTATGTGGGTGTGGCCACTTGTGGATTGAATTACTATTGAGCCTTATCAATCAATGTGCTTTACAAAAGAAACCTGTATTGCCCCACAGCAAACACTCATGTTCAGACCTGCTAAAGATAATAAAGATTGGAATCTGATTGGCTTCTATGGGGCGGTACAGACAGTTTTTAAGTCAGAAATTTTAAAAAGAGTCCCATCGTCTGCAGTGGGTTCCTGACCTTGCTAGTGTCAAAGAGGGGCCTTTCAAGCTTCTGCACTTCAAACCTCGGGTCAACAGGCCACCTGGGCTGACAGCCATGACCTATGCCTGGTTGATCAGTGCTCCCAGGCATTGCCGTCTTAATAGCATCATGGGCCCCTGGGCAAGGTAATGCTCTGGGGCCCCTACAATGATGACAATGCAGGTAAACAGACATCAAGTAGGTAGGAGGCAGACTGCCTCCCCTGTGTATCTATCACTCTCAGTGCCATCACGGGGGCCCCCAATTTCGGGGCAGTGTGGGCTCAAGGACCAGCTGCTTTGGGGAAAGTACAGGGGCCCCCCATGCAGTTGGGGCCCCTGGGCAGTGACCAGGTGTGCCCTCCCATTACGACAGCCCTGCTCCCAGGGCCTTGTGGTACTGCACAGGCAATGCCTTTTTTTTACTTGGGCTGTAAATGAAAAGCCATGGCCCTTAAAGTGGTTGTAAAGGCTCAAGGTTTTTCACCTTCATGCATTCTATGCAAGGTAAAAAAAAACTTCTCTGTGCAGCAGCCCGCCCCTCCTATTACTTACCTGAGCCCCATCACGATCCAGTGATGTGCATAATAGCCTCGGCTCTACGGGCACTCTCGCTCTTCATTGGCTGAGGCTGCTGTCAATCACAGCCAGTGAGCAAATGGGTAGAGAGAGGGGGTGGGGCCGAGCTGCTGCTCTGTTTGTGAATGTACATGAAGAGTAGCGGCTCAGCTGCCCCTACAGTAAGCTGCTAGGGCGCCGGCGGGGCACCTGAGAAGAGGAGAATCTGGGCTTCTCTGTGCAAAATCACTGCACAAAGCAGGCGAGTGTGACATGTTTGCTATTTAAAAAAAATAATAAAAAAACAACAAGCCTTTAATAACATTGTAAAGTGTTTGTAAACCTCAGATATGAATTATGAACAAAGCATATCCCTCTATAATGTAATACTTAATTTAATTAAAAACACTAAGTGTACTTTCTGTCTGCTGCCTCCTCCCTCTGCTATCAGCATGAAGCACTTCTGACAAGTCTTCCTGACACCAAGAGAAAAAAGGTGACAGGGGAGGAATCTCCAGCTGAATGACAGCCTCAGCTCTGTTCCTGTGTGCTGTGTGAATGGGGTGTCCATTCCCTCCAATCAGCTTTTCGAGGTCTCCTCAATGAGACACTGCTTACACTGCAGAGTGTAACTTCAGCTCTCCACCCCCTTTTTCTGATATCTCAGACAAGCTTTATACATTTTGGACTTAGTCACTTAGGATTTAGAGAAGGGAATACTGCAGGTAAACAGATACAACTTATATAGGATTTGTTTCATCTCTGTGTATCACCAGAGGTCAGTCACTTCACTGGGGGGGGGGAGGGTGTATGTAAGGGTCCCTTAAAGGGGTTGTAAAGGTACAATTTTATTTCCTAAATAGCTTCCTTTCCCTTAGTGTAATCCTCCTTCACTTACCTCATCCTTCCATTTTGCTTTTAAATGTCCTTATTTCTTCTGAGAAATCCTCACTTCCTGTTCTTCTGTCTGTAACTCCACACAGTAATGCAAGGCTTTCTCCCTGGTGTGGAGTGTCATGCTCGCCCCCTCCCTTGGACTACAGGAGAGTCAGGACGCCCACTAACACACATCTCCTTTCTCTAGCTTCAACGTAGAGAGCATCCTGACTCTCCTGTAGTCCAAGGGAGGGGGTATGTAAGACAAGTTCCTGGCCAACGCCCTTCGGACAAAAGTCCTACGCTCTGTCCGCAGAAAATACGATCGTGTGTACCATTCTCACCTGTTCTTTGCTTCTCTGAGATCTTCCCCTTGTTTCCCACTGGGAGCCACCACCACAGAATTTCCGATGGATCTCTTCTTAAAAATGTATGTTAATTTGTTCATTTCTTTGGGGAGGCTATTAACTGTTGGATGGAATAATGGATGGCGAAGGTCTCCAAGGAGTGTGGACAGAGAGGTATAAGACTTTTTTTTGGGGGGGGGGGGGTTCAATGCTTGCCATACATGGCCCAATGCTTGCAGAACAATAAAAGATTTGAAGACCACTCACTAACCACTGTTTGAAATCTTTACTCCACAGAGAGCCAATCATCCCACCCGAACGCACTTATCCAGTCAACGACTCCGACGGCCAAACTGAGGTCGACAACGGACCCTCTCAACATTCTGGTTACAGTATGGGAGAGCTGGAGAACAAACTCTTGGATCTTCTTGAGCCAGATGAATCCCAGTCCAGTTTAGAGAGGAGGCGAAGACTTGTGGTGGGAGGGGGAGATGCAGAAGAAAGGGGGGAACAGGACTCCTTAGGAAAACTGGCAAACAGGGACAGTGGCATTGACAGCATCAGCTCTCCATCTACCAGCGAGGAGATGTGTTTCCTTGGGGAGGTGGAGGAAGGCGGGCGAGAAGAGATGGAGCCCCCACATATTACAGCACAACATGGCTCTACTCGTGACTCAGAGGGTGACAGCGACATGGAGGACGGCAGTGGGGGGGAAGAAGAGATCCTTGTCGGGAGGATAGACTCATGCACGGTAAGATGAGGTTGCTGAGCCTGATTTGCATCAAACAGCTGTTCAGCATGTGTGTGTGGAAAATTATCTCCGTTTAGTTTCTTTTATCCTTAAAATTATCACTGGAAAGGATTTGAATTATCACACCAAGCCTCGGCTCCAAGTCCTGCATTTTCCTCCTATTGTATAATCAACTACTGCAGGGGTCAAGTCCTGGGGAAAAAAGTGTGGGAACTCCCACCCAAGATCCACTCCCCCACCGAAAAAAAAAAAAAAAAAAAAAGATACGCTCATATGTATAATTACAAAACCGCATGTTTTTTTTATTTATTTTTTCGATCCACTGTACCTTAGTAATCCTTTGTTACTGGCCGCTTCCTGTATATGGATTCATCGGGTAGTGTGCGGGTATTCCGTCACTTTCTCGATGCCGCAAGTTCTTTCTAAATCCCGCGATAACTCGCGGCAGACCTCCGCAATGTCTCCTGGGAACAATGCGAAAAGCTCCCAGCAGACATTGCGGCATCGAGCAAGTGACGGAATACCCGCACACTACCCGATGAATCCATATACAGGAAGCGGGCAGTAATATAAAGGATTATTAAGGTTCGCCTGCCCCTGACAGTGACTTGAGCTGGGCATCGCCGCTTAGTGAAGGACTGGCTCGGGCGGCTTGGCTGCTCTTGGCTGCTCTAGTCTGCAATGGGAACTGAGTTCCTGCTGTGAAAAAAGTGCAGGAACTCCGTTCCCACGCGTTCCCGCAGGACTTGAGCCCTGAACTACTGAGAAAAAGCTTGTTCATATTACACCAGACAAGTCTTTTCCCCCAGAATTGTTGGTTCTTGTTTTTTGTGCCTGTGGAGTTTCTTTCTGCATGCACACGTCTCGGACCCAGTGTTGCCAACCTACCAGATTGAAATTTACTGACACGACACCCAAAATTTACTGGCACAACCAAGTTTTTACTGGCAGTTACAAAACTTACTAGCGGGACTATTTTTTTCAAAATTGTCGCTCTATTTTTGTTTATAGCGCATAAAATAAAAACCGCAGAGGTGATCAAATACCACCCAAAGGAAGCTCTAGTTGTGGGAAAAAAAGGAAATCAATTTTGTTTGGGAGCCACGTCGCACAATTGTCAGTTAAAGCGACGCAGTGCCGAATCGCAAAAAGTGGCCTGGTCTTTGACCAGCAAAATGGTCCGGGGCTTAAGTGGTTAAATAGATGCCAACGCAAGCTCAAAACCCATACTTTACCTTTAATTGTTGGGAGGAGACTGAAGAAAAACTTGCTCCTGCCTGCAGCAAACTGATGACCTCATTCTCCGTGACTGCACATTTTAGCCTTGGTAAAGTCACTTGCCTTGAGATATGGTACTACTTTTTAATGATAAAAGGTCTTTCTTGTTTGAAAAACCACACTGTTGCTGTATATTGTGATATGTCAGGAATGCATTCATGGGGTCATAAGACGTCTCATAGGTCCCTTTCTTCTTTGACGTCTACCCATCCCTCTTTAGTTTGTTCCTGTCAGAACCAATTACTTTAGCAGGGAATGCTGTAACACAACACTGTGCGTCTAACTTCCTGTTTGACCTGCCAACTCAGAGCCTTTGCTATGCTGAATTTCCAAGCAGGCTACCGAATTCCTCCTGCCCCTCACCCCTCTTTGCCCCACTCCATGTGAATATATTGAATTTTTTTCCCCAGCAAAAACAAAACTTCTGCATTGACTTCTAAGAGCCAAACCACACAGGCCCGGATTCAGAACGGAGTTACGATGGCGTATCTCCGGATTCGCCGTCGTAACTCTGAGTTGCGGGGTCGTATCTATGCGACTGATTCATAGAATCAGTTACGCATAGATTTCCCTAAGATCCGACCGGCGCAAGTGTCTTACACCGTCGTATCTTAGGCTGCATATTTACGCTGGCCACTAGGTGGCGCTTCCGTATATTTACGCAAGGAATATGCAATTTGATCTAGTTACACCGATTCACAAACGTACGTACGCCCGGCGCATTTTTTTTACGTCAGGCTTTTTCCAGGGTAAAGTTACCCCTGCTATATGAGGGGTATCCTATGTTAAGTATGGACGTCGTTCCCGCATCGAATTTTGAAAATGTTACGTAGTTTGCGTAACTCGTTCGCGAATAGGGCTGTACGTAAGTTACGTTCACGTCTAAAGCATTGACGATTTGCGGCGTAATTTCGCATGCGCCGTTCGTAAAAAACGTCAAATACGTAATTGTTTTATGTAAATAAATATTGTTATTTTATACTAATCTGGTCTCCTATCAGTGCCGTGAAAGTCCTAAACAAAATCCCCCCTTTTTTCCCCCCCTCCCTTGACCTACGATTATTCGTTTATGCGTCAAATACGCGGGGTCACCATTAATTTAAATAAAACACGCCCACATCATCCACATTTGAATTAGGCGGGCTTACGCCGGACCACATACATTACGCCGCCGTAACATAGGGCGCAAGTTCTTTATGAATACGGAACTTGCGCCCTAATTTACGGCGACGTAACGTATCTGAGATACGTTACGCCCGCCGAGAAGATACACCAATGTATCTGAATCCGGGCCACTGTGTGTAGGCAAAGGTCTCTTGAAAGATGTAGTTCTGGGTGGTGAACTGATTTTCTAGTAGTTGTCACTGCAGGAATTTAGCCTGGTAATGATGTAAAAGGGAGTAACAAAAAGCTATTTCTTACTATGGGAACATGACAAAAATGATGAAAAAAATAATGCTGGGACATGTTCTAGAGCAGTCATTCTCAACCTGGGTTCCGTGAAACCCTAGTGTTCTCCCAAATGTTACTAGTGGTTCTTTAGGCTATGGCCAATTAACCACCCATCTACTGGTGCTTGGATATTTCTGGGTCCATTGCCTCTTGGTAAAGCCAGGACCATGACACTAGTGATATATTTTTTACTGTCTGTAAGGGTAGCATTCTTTCCACTGACCATGAATGTAGGGGTAGTCTTCGTCCTGACCACCATTGTTAGGGGTATTCTTTTTACTGACCACCAGTGTTAAAGAGCGATCTTTTAACTGATGACCAATGTAAGGGGCATTCTTCCCACTGACCACCAATGTAAGGAACATTCTTCCCACTGATCACCAATGTAAGGAACATTCTTCCCACTGACCACCAATGTAAGGAACATTCTTCCCACTGATCACCAATGTAAGGAACATTCTTCTCACTGATCACCAATGTAAGGAACATTCTTCTCACTGATCACCAATGTAAGGGGTATTCTTCCCACTGATCACCAATGTAAGGAACATTCTTCTCACTGATCACCAATGTAACGGGCATTCTTCCCACTGACCACCAATTTAAGGGGTATTCTTTCCCCTGACCATCAATGTAAGGGATGTTCTTCCTATTGACCACCAGCTTAAGGGGCATCCTTTCCACTGGCCACCATTGTGAGAAGCAATCTTCCCAATGACCACCAGTGTAAGGAGCCTTCTTCCCACTGAACACCAATGAAAAGGGTATTCTTCCCACTGATCGCCACTGTAATGAGCATTCTTCCCACTGACCACCAATGTAAGGGACATTCTTCCCACTGATCACCAATGTAAGGAACATTCTTCTCACTGATCACCAATGTAAGGAACATTCTTCTCACTGATCACCAATGTAAGGAACATTCTTCCCACTGATCACCAATGTAAGGGACATTCTTCTCACTGATCACCAATGTAAGGAACATTCTTCCCACTGATCACCAATGTAAGGGACATTCTTCTCACTGATCACCAATGTAAGGAACATTCTTCCCACTGATCACCAATGTAAGGGACATTCTTCTCACTGATCACCAATGTAAGGAACATTCTTCCCACTGACCACCAATGTAAGGAACATTCTTCTCACTGATCACCAATGTAAGGAACATTCTTCCCACTGACCACCAATGTAAGGAACATTCTTCCCACTGATCACCAATGTAAGGGGTATTCTTCCCACTGATCACCAATGTAAGGGGCATTCTTCCCACTGACCACCAATTTAAGGGGTATTCTTTCCCCTGACCATCAATGTAAGGGACATTCTTCCCACTGATCACCAGCTTAAGGGGCATCCTTTCCACTGGCCACCATTGTGAGAAGCAATCTTCCCAATGACCACCAATGTAAGGAACATTCTTCCCACTGATCACCAATGTAAGGAACATTCTTCCCACTGACAACCAATTAATTCAATTTTAGCAGGCTTCCTTGAGACTTGAAAATGATTTCAAGTATACCTCTGGGGTAAACAAAAGGTTAGGAAAGGCTACTCCAGAGGATAAAGGGGAGGTTTGGGGATACATTGGGTAATTTCTGGACATACAGTAAAACCTTGGATTGTGAGCATAATTCATTCCAGAAACATGCTTGTAATCCAAAGCAAATTTCCGCATAAGAAATAATGGAAAATCAGATGATTTGTTCCACAGCCATTTATTCATAGGTCCTTCAGTTTATAGTCCATATAAAAACATTATAGCAATGTGATTGGGTTGTGTAACCATAAAATGTCCATCCACAAATGGAAGCCTCCACAAAGGGATTAGAAGCAGAAATCCAGCAGGAGCTCCAGAGTATAAAAGAGAAGAGAGGCGCCTCTACATGTATCAATATGTTGCTAAATGTTGTATCTTCATTAAAGGTAAGCATATTGCTACACTTAGAGGCGCCTCTCTTCTCTTTTATACTCGGTTGTGACATGACGTTACTTGTTTATCAAGACATCGCTTGTCTATCAAGTCAAAATGTATTAAGAAATGTTGCTTGTCCTGCAAAACGCTCTCAAACCAAGTTACTCTCAAACCAAGGTTTTACTGTACTATGTAACTTATCTCAAAACTAGACAGC